>NC_091295.1:27874645-27992898 GCF_038502225.1 Cherax quadricarinatus | reverse complement strand
GTGTATGTGTGTGTGTGTCTGTTTGTGTGTGTGTGTGCACTCACCTAGTTGAGATTGCAGGTGTCGAGTCCAAGCTCCTGTGTGTGTGTGTGTGTGTGTGTGTGTGTGTGTGTGTGTGTGTGTGTGTGTGTGTGTGTGTGTGTGTGTGTGTGTGTTTGTGTGTGTGCGTGTGTGTGTATGAGTGTGTGTGCGTGTGTGTGTGTGTGTGTGTGTGTGTGTGTGTGTGTTTGTGTGTGTGCGTGTGTGTGTGTATGAGTGTGTGTGCGTGTGTGTGTGTGTGTGTGTACTCACCTAGTTGTACTCACCTAGTTGAGGTTGCAGGGGTCGAGTCCAAGCTCCTGGCCCCGCCTCTTCACTGGTCGCTACTAGGTCACTCTCCCTGAACCATGAGCTTTATCGTACCTCTGCTTAAAGCTATGTATGGATCCTGCCTCCACTACATCGCTTCCCAAACTATTCCACTTCCTGACTACTCTGTGGCTGAAGAAATACTTCCTAACATCCCTTTGATTCATCTGTGTCTTCAGCTTCCAACTGTGTCCCCGTGTTGCTGTGTCCAGTCTCTGGAACATCCTGTCTTTGTCCACCTTGTCAATTCCTATCAGTATTTTGTAAGTCGTTATCATGTCCCCCCTATCTCTCCTGTCCTCCAGTGTCGTCAGGTTGATTTCCCTTAACCTCTCCTCATAGGACATACCTCTTAACTCTGGGATTAGTCTTGTTGCAAACCTTTGCACTTTCTCTAGTTTCTTTACATGCTTGGCTAGGTGTGGGTTCCAAACTGGTGCCGCATACTCTAATATGGGCCTAACGTACACGGTGTACAGGGTCCTGAACGATTCCTTATTAAGATGTCGGAATGCTGTTCTGAGGTTTGCCAGGCGCCCATATGCTGCGGCAGTTATTTGGTGTGTGTGTGTGTGTGTGTGTGTGTGTGTGTGTGTGTGTGTGTGTGTGTGTGTGTGTGTGTGTGTGTGTGTGTGTGTGTGTGTGTGTGTGTGTGTGAGAGACTCAACAATCAATATTTGCACCAATAACTCATTACAGTTGTGACCGGGTGTGGAAGTGTGAATTGCTCATTACTCTATAATTTGTTCATGGTTGTAGCCATGTATAAACGTAAGTAACCATTCTTACAGGATTCATTACCTTTGTAACTTGTGAGTTCATTACCTTTGTACCTAGTTCAGCTATCAAAACTTTGGGGGCCCAGTCCCTGGACCCATTACGTACCTCTGTAATCTGTAAATACCTTTGTAACTTGTCATGATTGTGACTAGACCTACCTGGAGTTCATTACCTTTGTAAATTGTGAGTTCATTACCTTTGTAAATTGTGTATTCATTACCTCTGTAACTTGCTCAGCTATCAAAACTTTGGAGTCCAGTCCCTGGACCAATTATGTACCTCTGTAATCTTTTGACTACCGCCCACAGGATGGGTATGGGGTGCATAATAAACATATTAAACTAAAAACTAAACTACCTATTTGGGGCCGTAGAGCCAATATTTACGAACGAACTGACCTGATTTTCACAACAAACATAGAAGAATGATTGCTCTATATGCTCTGGTTCCGAATTTTGACGTATCCCAAATATTTTCAGATTTGTGTGGGTAAACAAAGGCGATATCTTCCTAAATGTCATGAATCACAGAAACTGTATTTTTTTTAGAATGAAGATAAGGTTTATTACAAACCTAGGCATGAGGGAGGATGGAATTAGAAGTGTTCTATCAGCAGCAAGTGTCAAAACCACTTTTCCAAGTACCACTTGTTAATGCACCCTGCCAAATGTAATTTTTCGTAAATTTTGCTTTTTTCATTTGCTTTTCGGCCCGTCTTTCTGACACTTTATCAAATCATGTTTGATATGTGCAAGAAAGGTATAAAATACCGACAATATGAAAGTTAAGACACATGTGCAACATCTGGATATCTTTTTTGTAGACGTTTCGCCATCCAGTGGCTTTATCAATACAGATTCTAGGACATAATGTTTGATATAAGCTTCTATTAGTACACCACAATTGAACGTAATCGCTCGACAAATAAAAAAAGTCGACCCATTTCAGCCTCCTATTTTCCTCCTGAAGAAGTAGAATCTCCTTCTTCAACACTTGAACCTGAGATTCTAAAACACTACAGCAAGCCATGGTGCTTGGTAACACCCACGATAACTCCCTAACCTAACCCCAGTGGAAATAAGTCACTCTGTCTGACTTTTTTGGGTTATCCCAGGTTCTCTACACATATGCTGCTATGTATGATAATTCTATGTAACTGTATTTGTGTATACCTGAATAAACTTACTTACTTACATAACCACTGACCGCAGAATATTGACCACTGACCGCAGCGTACCCTGCAACTCTCATCAGTGTTACAACAGCTATTCCATTAAGGCTATTCTTGCAAGCATACTCCATAAGTGATTGTGGTTTCGCCGAATTTTCCCTTCAGTTCATGATTACTGCTGAAATTCACAGTGGATGTTACACCTAGGAAGCGTGTAAATACTGTACCTCTTTGAAAACATGCTGATTTGAGTATCAGACAGATCGTCAAAAAATTTCAGCCTCGCATAGTCAACTGTTGTTCAGACTGTAAAGAGAGCTGACGAAACTGGCGATTGTGGAGTGCTGCTTGAGGAAGATGCGGAAAAAAAACACAAGACAACACCTCACAATGACAAGGTTATCATAAGAAATAGTGTGAAGGATCCCAAGAAAACCAGCAACGATCTACAGAGAGATTTGGCTTCAGCTGGCAAAAATGTTGATTCTTCAACTGTTTGACGAAGGAGCCTTGAAGTTGACAGAACTACCAGAAAGCCGGTAAAGAAGTAATTACTGACTGCTGCTATGAAGAAAAATCGGCTGCTGTAGGCACTCGAAAAGATGTAGCGCATTTTGAAGTACATGGGTACAGATCAGTGGTAATGAAACGGAGCAAAGGCCAACCTCTTCGGAATGGAGAAATTCAACAAGCGCCAAGACACCCATCTAAGATTTTTTAGAGCAGTTTTACTGCTAAAGGCCCTAGACGGCTTGTTATTGTTGAGGGAATGATGAACAGTGTCAAATACAAGGCAATCCTAGCAACTCATTTGTTTCCCATTGTGGATAGTCTCTCCTGGTGGAGAAGGCATTTTCCAGCAGGATCTTGCTCCATGCCACACTTCCAGAAAAATGCTGACATTCTTCGAAAAGAGTTCTCAACTGACCTGGAAATTCTCCTGACCTCAACCCAGTTGAGAATCTATGGGCAATAACCAAACCCAGGATCGCGAAACAGGACTGTTCAGTTGTGGAGAAGCTAATTGTTGCTTTTATTAGGACCAGGTACACGACGAAGAACTTGCCAAATTGGTTGATTCTGTGCCAAAGCGTGTAGCAGTGTTTATGAAAGCAAAGGGTAGTCATATCTCTTATGTCAATTATCTGTCATATCATTGCTGTGTATTTTTCAAATAAACATTAATTTTCCAATTAAATGTCTTATTTCATCATTGTCCCAGTTAATATGCACACTACTGTATACAATGAGAGGCACATGCATCTCTAAGTATACATGATGGAATTGAGATATGTAATGTTGTAATAGGTTAGTGAAGTGTCCTTGGTGAGTTGTGAGGTGTTCATGAGGGTAGCCGAGACAGCGTGTTTCCTGCTGATTGTCTTCAAAAGTTTGAATGGTCTTATAGAACATTTCACCATTATCTTATCATTATGTTTCTGCTGTATATTCTCTAGTTTTATTGCCTTCAACCTCAGCCTGCTCTATTCCCCAGCTTGTCATGCATCAGAGCTTGTTCTTCACCCCAGCTTACTATAAATCTCAACCTGTTCTTCACCCCAGCTTGCCCTACACACAAGCTTGCATTACACCCACCTTGCTCTACACCTCAGCTTGCCCTACACCACAGCTTCCAGCTTGCCCTATACCTCATCTTACTCTACACCCAAACTTGCTTACTGAGTAGTTTGTCCTCATGCAGGTGTGGGTTGCTGCTTCACGTAGGTCTGGACAAACAAGACTCAAGAAATCGTAGTGACACGATTGCAAATAAACCATACCCCCGGCCGGGATTGAACCCGCGGTCATAGAGTCTCAAAACTCCAGCCCGTCGCGTTAGCCACTAGACCAGCTAGCCACAATAAGATTCATCCAACTAGGTATATTTCTACACCATAGGAAAGTTAGCACAGGCACCTCTGTGACCACAAATGCAAGTTTTTACAGACGAATCTCCAGCTAGCGTGGCCGTGACGAACTCTAGCTCAAGTCCCTTCACTGCCGTCAACATGACTCAAGAAATCGTCTGTAAAAACTTGCATTTGTGGTCACAGAGGTGCCTGTGCTAACTTTCCTATGGTGTAGAAATATACCTAGTTGGATGAATCTTATTGTGGCTAGCTGGTCTAGTGGCTAACGCGACGGGCTGGAGTTTTGAGACTCTATGACCGCGGGTTCAATCCCGGCCGGGGGTATGGATATTTGCAATCGTGTCACTACGATTTCTTGTGTCATGTTGACGGCAGTGAAGGGACTTGAGCTAGAGTTCGTCACGGCCACGCTAGCTGGAGATTCGTCTGAAAAAACTTGCATTTGTGGTCACAGAGGTGCCTGTGCTAACTTTCCTATGGTGTAGAAATATACCTAGTTGGATGAATCTTATTGTGGCTAGCTTGTCTAGTGGCTAACGCGACGGGCTGGAGTTTTGAGACTCTATGACCGCGGGTTCAATCCCGGCCGGGGGTATGGTTCTGGACAAACAAGGCAGGCACTACCTCAAGGACAGCCATTTTTTTTTTTAAGATATTTTCGTCATTCCTCGATAAAGATAAGTATCCCAGCCTACTGTATGTCAAATTAAGTTGAAGGTACAGAGGAGGTAAACGGCAACATTAAGTGTTGGTAGTATGATTTGCTGGGTGGGTTGGTGGGGGGTGGGCAGAGTCAGTGTTCATCCACCCACAGACTAGAGTCGACGGGCGCCACCCTCCTCAGTGTTGCTTGGGGCAGTAGCTGAGACACTTGTCTTCAGTATTCTACCACTTATCACTGATCAAGTGTAGCTCAGCAGTCACCGACAGCTTGGAGAGTACTGTGAAACACTCCTGAAAGTGCTATCTATCGCTTCAGAACTCTACTCTTAACGTACAGACGTCGACAAAAAAAGAAAACCCAAGAAGTGAATAATGAGTTGGTTAGTGACGGTCGTGTGTGCGGTGGTGGTGATTTGGATACTGAAGAAATACTGGTCCGACTTACGCAAGAGGTTAGTGTCAAATGTTGGAGCAAACAGCAAAGTAAATGGAATATTGAGTGCCAGTCTGTTGGTGAACCCATGTTCTGGCTTTGAGACATACAGTGCTAAATTTCACCAAAAGTGCATATAGGATTTTAGGCTTAGGGGGAGGGCGGGAGCTAAAAAAAAAAAAAAAGAATGAAGCTGAAAAAAATTCGAAGAAACCACAATTAGCTGAGTACACACACACACACACAAATGGAAGGTAGAAGGGATGATACTCAAGTAATGCAGGAATACCTAGTGAACAGAAAGTAACAGGTGATAGTAAGAGAAGAGGTGTTGGGGTGAGCACAAGTGGGAGGTGAAGCTCCATGGAAACTAGACAGGAGAAAGAAGGGTGGACAGACTGCATAAGTTTGGGTTGCTAGAAGGCATTTTACATTGTGTAACAAAAGACCGAAAGATGTGGGCCTCGGTGATAAGATATTTAAGTGGATAAAAATAATAACTGAAGAAACAAAAACTCACATTAAGGGAGGAATGATGAATATGACCCAAAGCTCTCTCTCTTGTATGTGAATGACCTACCAGAGGGAATTGATTCTTACAAAATGTACAGATAATGCACAACTGATGAGGATAAATCAACTGAGGACATCAGAAGACTGAAAGAAACCTGGATTATTATTATAATTATAATCAAGGGGAAGCGCTAAACCCGGAGGATTCTACAGCGCCTGGGGGGGGGGATGTGGAAGGCATTCAGGCTTAATTCGGGGAACTGGAGCACAGATCCAATTCCCTAAATCAAGAGCCCCTCACCAATATCAAGGAACCTTCCTTGAGGGGAAGAAACCTGGAGAGACTAAAGTAATGTTCCAGTGTGTGAATGCCGATGATCAGTTCCAACAAGTAAAAAAAAAAAAAATTCGGAGAAAGGCCATAATACCAATTGAGAGGTGACACTCAAATACAAATAAGAATTTGAACAAGACGCCATTCAGAATGCTACACACAAGTTCCATACTGACACATAGTGCCAGCATGGAACTTATAAATAACAGAAATAGCTTCAAAGGTTTATCATCCAGTTGTTTCCGGAGTTGTGGGGAAAGAACTACGATGAGGGACCAGAATGAGAGGATAAAGATTGTGTGCAGCTGTCCAAAAACGACAAAGGAACATTATGAAAGTAGTTTTTTTTTGGGTGAAGTGAGGACGTTCTCTCTCTCCTCTCTTCATCCCTCCCTTCATATGCTCTTGCTGTACCACCACCCATCATTTCTGCCCTGTCCACAGGTACTTTGCAGCGCTCATGAACTACTTAAGCCAGGATGAGGACGCCAAGATGCTGGAGATGAAGAAAGAAGTGTTCGCCACGCTGGGGTCAGAGGTGTCACACGACCCGCAACTCAGGAAAGAAAATGCCATCAAGATCCTCGAGATCGGAGTTGGTACAGGTATGTACTCCCCCCCCCCACAATGAGAGGTGGGTACCTGCCTGTTGCAACCCCTGAATGGGTTACAATGATTATTATGTATATATAATGTATATTACCTTTTCATTTAATTTTATATTGCTTATATTTCCGGTAATAGCTAAATCGTAAATGTATGACTTTATATTATTATTTGACTGTTATATTGTTATTTGACTTATGTTGTTAGGATGTATATAAAATGTGCTCAGTTAGGCTTGATTGTCAAACGACTGTAATTATCGCTTGTCGCTCGTTATACTGCCGGCTTCTGAGCTGCAGTTGTCCACGTAGCTATCACGTGATCGAGGGGGGGTGTCCTGACCTCTCGTGTAGTAGTCAGTCTGCTAGAGACTCGCTTGCTGGTTGGACATTGTCTGTCTCATTATTCTTGTTAGTTCTGTAGAACTTTGTTCACAGAACATTGTATAGACTTTGTGATTTTCGACGTTGTACTGAGGTTGTGTGTCACATAGACACTCTGAACATCTCAGGTCCCGAGCTATAGCTTCTGACCTAATTTTGTACTGGTTCCTGTGTATTGTCACAGTCACAGTTTTCCTATGCTGAACGTAGATTCAGTTTTATGGGAGTTTTATAACTTGTGGAGGATCTGCAGATGGTCCCTACTTATTGTCGTTATATTATTTCCCAGTTCCTGATTCTGTGTCGCAGTCGCTTGATATTGCATTGCTATTGGGCTTAGTATTCTTTGTTGTTCAAGCAGATTGTTCGGGTTGCCAGTCAGTCAAGAAGTTAGTTTATTTGAGGACTTTGTCAGTCACTTGTTTAAGTCTTATTAGAGTCTTGAGACACAGCTAACTACTTAAGAGCACTTATACGCATACACACACTTGTACATATTTGTAATATCTTATTAAATGTTAATGTACCTGACGGTACTTAAGAATTATAAATGTGATATGTGCTTTCAGCACAATAATATTGAACTCGAGAGACTGATTTTATTTTGATTGCTGTAATTAATTTAATTTGATAATATACCTCTAGACAACTTACTACATAATAAATTTATTAAATTTTAATTTCTCTAGTGAGTAGCCTACCAGTTGTAATCCTAAAGCACTATTGAACCATACTAAATTTTAATGGATAATTGGACAAGGATACTGACTACTTGTTACGAAAACCCAGTAACAGGCTGGATGCTAGAAGGGCAGTCCTTTCTAGTATTCACTGGAGATCTCTAAGCTTTTAGAATCGCGTTTTTTGTAACACTGCCCCATCTCATAACAGGTACGTACTTGTTCCATCTCATAACAGGTACGTACTTGTTCCATCTCATGACAGGTATGTACTTGTCCCATCTCATAAGAGGTACTTGTCCCATCTCATAAGAGGTACTTGTCCCATCTCATAAGAGGTACTTGTCCCATCTCATAAGAGGTACTTGTCCCATCTCATGACAGGTACTTGTCCCATCTCATGAGAGGTACGTACTTGTTCCATCTCATGACAGGTACGTACTTGTCCCATCTCATGACAAGTATATACTTGTACCATCTCATAACAGGTACTTGTCTCATCTCATGAGAGATACTTGTCCCATCTCTTGCATCTCATAGCTGTATAGCCCTTGTGGCTTAGCGCTTCTTTTTTTATTATAATAATAATAATTGCATCTCATAGTGGTCCACAAAGTTTGATTCCCGTCTCTACTGCCATTGAACTTTTCCGTGCAGTATCGAGAATGCCTCTTCAGATCGACTTCACACACCCATAACTCCCACACACCAACTCGCTCCCATACACCAACAACTCACTCCTACCCCTGCCCCCCCAGCAACTCGTTTCCATGTTTCTCGTACACCAAGGCCACATATTATCGGTAGGGAGATAAGTTAATCAATTTTGTGAAGCTTAGTTCAATGTCGGCCTCTTATCTAATCTCTTATTGCATGCCTCGCTGCAAGAGTGTGAGAATACGAGAGACAGAAACAAGAGGAATGGTTCTCTGTACATTTAGACCCCCACCTGAGGTCCTCTTCAACAGACCTGGTGAACAGTAATCGCTCCCATCTTGTTCCTCATCCTCATATCTGACATAGACAAGGATGTCAGCCACAGCACCGTGTCTTCCTTTGCAGATGACACCCGAATCTGCATGACAGTGTCTTCCATTGCAGACACTGCAAGGCTCCAGGCGGACATCAACCAAATCTTTCAGTGCGCTGCAGAAAATAATATGAAGTTCAACGATGAGAAATTTCAATTACTCCGATATGGTAAATGTGAGGAAATTAAAACTTCATCTGAGCATAAAACAAATTCTAACCACACAACAGAGCGAAAAACTAACGTCAAAGACCTGGGAGTGATCATGTCGGAGGATCTCACCTTCTAGGACCATAATACTGTATCAAGCGCATCTACTAGAAAAATGACAGGATGGATAATGAGAACCTTCAAAACGAGGGATGCCAAGCCCATGATGACACTCTTCAGGTCGCTTGTTCTATCTAGGCTGGAATATTGCTGCACACCAACAGCACCTTTCAAGGCAGGTGAAATTGCTGACCTAGAAAATGTACAGAGAACCTTCATGGCGCACATAACTGAGATAAACCACCTCAATTTCTGGGAACGCTTGAAGTTCCTGAACCTGTATTCCCTGGAATGCAGGCGGGAGAGATACATGATTATGTACACCTGGAAAATCCTAGAGGGACTAGTACCAAACTTGCACACGAAAATCACTCACAACGAAAGCAAAAGACTCGGCAGACGATGCAACATCCCTCCAATGAAAAGCAGGGGTGCCACTAGCATGTTAAGAGACAACACAGTAAGTGTCAAGGGCCCAAGACTGTTCAACTGCCTCCCAGCATACATAAGGGGGATTACCAATAGACCTCTGACAGTCTTCAAGCAGGCACTGGACAGGCACCTAAAGTTGGTACCTGACCAGCCGGGCTGTGGTTCATACTTTGGATTGCGTGCAGCCAGCAGTAACAGCCTGGTTGATTAGGCCCTGATCCACCATGAGGCCTGGTCACAGACCGGGCCACGGGGGCGTTGACCCCCAAAACTCTCTAGAAGTAAGACAGGGAAACGTGCACCAACAGGGAATACATTCACAGAAACCCAAGGCAAACGGAAACCAAGCCTGTGCACATACTATGCACTTGGTATCTGCTGGCATGGGAAATCTGGAAAAACAGATGGGACGTGCAACTATGACCACCCTAGAAAATGCCATGCCCATATGACAACAGGAAAATGCAAACTCCCTTCCTGTAAGCTTTTTCACCCTGAACTGTGTACCTCTTCAGTACAGGAAAGACTGTGGTATAACTTAAATTGCCAGGCATACCATCTAAAGGGGACAAAAAGATACAAAACATCCAGGCCATGGGAAAACCTGGGTAGCCACAGCCACTCAAGAGGGAGAGGTTTTTTTAGTGCCAGGAAGGAAAAAAAAACTGGCAGGAAATGGCAGAAATCGTACACCAAATCCAGTCATTCCTGGAGTGGAACCACAGTCGATGGCCTCCACTCCAAACCAACAGATACAGATACTAATGCCGGAAAAAAAATCCCCCCCCCCAGTACCAACAATACCACCAGTCCGATAACATTCTTCTTTGCAAATATACAGGGTCTAAAGCCAGCAACAAACAACAAAATACCTTTCATCCGTGGACTGCTTGCAGAGGCAAAGGCAATGTTCGCGGCTTTCACTGAGACCCACATAAAGGATCACTTGGACAACGAAATATGGATCCCAGGTTACAACCTATACAGATGTGACAGAGTGAACAGGCAAAAGGGGGGTGTTGGCCTGTACATTGCAGAGTCACTGGTTTGCACAGAACTGCTTAATGCCTCAAATGATGTAGTGGAAGTTTTAGCAGTAAAGGTCGAGAACCAAAACCTAGTCATTGTGGTAGTCTACAAGCCTCAGGATGCAACATCCCAGCAATTCCAGGAACAGCTGTTAAAAATTGACCACTGTCTGGAAAATCTTCCAGCTCCTGCACCCAACATCTTGCTCCTGGGGGATTTCAACTTAAGGCACCTAAAATGGAGGAATATAGCAAATAATATTGTTGCAGTAATAACACCAGGAGGCAGCTCTGATGAAAACTCACACTCACACGAGCTTTTAAATCTCTGCACAAAATTCAATTTAAACCAGCAAATAATAAAGCCTACTAGACTGGAGAATACACTAGACCTCATCTTCACTAACAATGATGATCTGATAAGAAATGTCACCATATCAAAAACAATATACTCAGATCACAACATAATTGAGGTTCAGACATGTATGCGTATGCCCCAGACCAACATAATGAGACTAGTCACGAGGGAGCATTCACCAAATTCAACTTCAATAACAAAAACATAAAGTGGGACCAAGTAAACCAAGTCCTAACCGATATAAGCTGGGAAGATATACTAAGCAACACAGACCCCAACTTATGCCTAGAACAGATTAACTCGGTGGCACTCGATGTATGCACAAGGCTTATTCCTCTAAGAAAAAGGAGTAGTAGATGTAAAATAGAAAGAGACAGGCACTCCCTTTACAGGCGATGGAAAAGAATAACAGAGCGGCTAAAAGAGGTCAATATATCTGAAATGCGTAGGGAGACACTGGTCAGAGAAATAGCAAGCATCGAACTTAAGCTAAAAGAATCCTTTAGGAGTCAGGAATCGCGGGAAGAACTAAAAGCCATAAATGAAATCGAAAGAAACCCAAAGTATTTCTTCTCCTATGCCAAATCAAAATCGAGAACAACGTCCAGTATTGGGCCCCTACTTAAACAAGATGGGTCCTACACAGATGACAGCAAGGAAATGAGTGAGCTACTCAAGTCCCAATATGACTCAGTTTTTAGCAAGCCGCTAACCAGACTGAGAGTCGAAGATCAAAATGAATTTTTTATGAGCCACAAAATTTGATTAACAGAAGCCTATCCGATGTTATCCTGACGCCAAATGACTTCGAACAGGCGATAAATGACATGCCCATGCACTCTGCCCCAGGGCCAGACTCATGGAACTCTGTGTTCATCAAGAACTGCAAGAAGCTCCTATCACGAGCCTTTTCCATCCTATGGAGAGGGAGCATGGACACGGGGGTCGTCCCACAGTTACTAAAAACAACAGACATAGCCCCACTCCACAAAGGGGGCAGTAAAGCAACAGCAAAGAACTACAGACCAATAGCACTAACATCCCATATCATAAAAATCTTTGAAAGGGTCCTAAGAAGCAAGATCCACCACCCAGGGCAACATGGGTTTAGAACAGGTCGCGCCTGTCTGTCTCAACTATTGGATCACTACGACAAGGTCCTAAATGCACTAGAAGACAAAAAGAATGCAGATGTAATATATACAGACTTTGCAAAAGCCTTCGACAAGTGTGACCATGGCGTAATAGCGCACAAAATGCGTGCTAAAGGAATAACAGGAAAAGTCGGTCGATGGATCTATAATTTCCTCACTAACAGAACACAGAGAGTAGTCGTCAACAGAGTAAAGTCCGAGGCAGCTACGGTGAAAAGCTCTGTTCCACAAGGCACAGTACTCGCTCCCATCTTGTTCCTCATCCTCATATCCGACATAGACAAGGATGTCAGCCACAGCACCGTGTCTTCCTTTGCAGATGACACCCGAATCTGCATGACAGTGTCTTCCATTGCAGACACTGCAAGGCTCCAGGTGGACATCAACGAAATCTTTCAGTGGGCTGCAGAAAACAATATGAAGTTCAACGATGAGAAATTTCAATTACTCAGATATGGTAAACGTGAGGAAATTAAATCTTCATCAGAGTACAAAACAAATTCTGGCCACAAAATAGAGCGAAACACCAACGTCAAAGACCTGGGAGTGATCATGTCGGAGGATCTTACCATCAAGGACCATAACATTGTATCAGTCGCATCTGCTAGAAAAATGACAGGATGGATAATGAGAACTTCAAAACTAGGGAGGCCAAGCCCATGATGACACTCTTCAGGTCACTTGTTCTATCTAGGCTGGAATATTGCTGCACACTAACAGCACCTTTCAAGGCAGGTGAAATTGCCGACCTAGAAAATGTACAGAGAACTTTCACGGCACGCATAACGGAGATAAAACACCTCAATTACTGGGAGCGCTTGAGGTTCCTAAACCTGTATTCCCTGGAACGCAGGAGGGAGAGATACATGATTATATACACCTGGAAAATCCTAGAGGGACTAGTACCGAACTTGCACATGAAAATCACTCACTACGAAAGCAAAAGACTTGGCAGACGATGCACCATCCCCCCAATGAAAAGCAGGGGTGTCACTAGCACGTTAAGAGACCATACAATAAGTGTCAGGGGCCCGAGACTGTTCAACTGCCTCGCAGCACACATAAGGGGGATTACCAACAGACCCCTGGCAGTCTTCAAGCTGGCACTGGACAAGCACCTAAAGTCAGTTCCTGATCAGCCGGGCTGTGGCTCGTACGTTGGCTTGCGTGCAGCCAGCAGCAACAGCCTGGTTGATGAGGCTCTGATCCACCAGGAGGCCTGGTCACAGACCGGGCCGCGGGGGCGTTGACCCCCGGAACTCTCCAGGTAAACTCCAGGTAAACAGGTAAACAGCACTTCAGTTGAAGGACAGAGTATAAGAACGCATTTACCTTGTTTCACCATATACTGTAACTAAATCGTTATAACTATGACCATAATTTTTAAAGAGGTGGACCGGTAAGCCAGCAGAAGGCCTCAGCCAGATGACCAAAAGCTCCAATGGCGGGTCATCATCTGACTAAGACCAGCGTCAGGAAACACTTGTTCTGTTACCTGGCAAGCCTTACCTAACCTCACCTACGTTGTTTGTCTCCATGTGGGTACTGACTTCCATGTGGGTACTGACTTCCATGTGGGTACTGACTTCCATGTGGGTACTGACTTCCATGTGGGTACTGACTTCTCAATGTCAAGAGTTTATTACACTTTGATGGTCACTATGAGAACATGCGCTTTATTGTCCACTTATTGAGGAATATAGAGATAGGCAGTATAATAACAAAAGTGATATGTCATGGTATCTTATTAATGAAAATTAGATACCAGATATATTAAACAAATTAACTAAATGTAATTGAAACAAACAAATAAGTGAACTGTATATATAAATCCAGACGTACTCCTGCAAATCCTATTGAGGTCTAGTCCATAGGTCTTTTGTGTATTCATGTGCTCTTGGGCGCCCTACCGTCCACACGATGGATGTGGAGTCCACACTAAGATGGTGTTTACAACACTGTTATGAGTATCGTTATGTTTTGTTGTACTTTACGAAGAAATTATTACGATCATGTAAATATAAGTGAGTGCAAGAAGTGTCATGACACTGTGCTGGTCAGAGTGTGGGTCTAATGTCAGACACTGTGCTGGTCAGAGTGTGGGTCTAGTGTCATGACACTGTGCTGGTCAGAGTGTGGTTCTAGTGTCATGACACTGTGCTGGTCAGTGTGGGCAGGGCCGGATTACCGCATAGGCAAACAAGGCATTTACCTAGGGCCCCGTGCATTTGGGGGCCCCGCAGTCCAAGGGGTTCAGGGGCTCATCCAAGACTGCGCACATGGTGCAAGTGCAAAGGGGTCCCTACCTAAAAAGTTCAAGTGTTTGGAGAGTAAAATTGATTTTTAAAAATTAATCAAAACAAAAATAAATAATGAAATAAAATAAAATAAAAATAAATAAACCTAACCATAGATGGCAACACTCAACACACCTTTGTTTACATCAGAACAGCTGTGTTTTCCCGCTAATGGGTGAGTATGGGAGATTCCTCTCCAATTTTCTGTAGTAATTACACGTTATCTAGACTTGTACTGTGACAAATTAACTGAAGTGTTGTTGATAGACATTGATGTGTATGGATAAATGTTTGTTTTCGCCTCTAAATGTTAAGGGAGGTACCTGATAGGGTTACTTGACCAGTAAAGACGCATGGACCAGTTAAGCCGCATTTTTGGTAAAAATACTATAAAGAAAAACCTAAAAAGCAAACTGACTTCCGTTTGTAGGTTTTAAAAGCACTTTGTTCTGTCTTTAAGTCTTTATCATTTCAATAACAGATCTCAATTGATTGATGTTCTACATCACTTCCGTCGCAAATGCTTAGTTTTCAAGTTGCGACGGAAGTGATGTAGAACATCAATTAATTTACTACATATTTCCCCAGAAACACATAAGCCACATCAGAAAATCATTGGTTGGGTGAAACTGAAAATTGTCCCTGCATTCTTTAATTCTCATGTCCTTATCTATGGTGGTAGGCCATATATCATGCAAAACATAATGATTAGTTTAGTTATGAAAATAGTAATATAAATACCATTGTGCATTGTTCTAGGACTCGATATGATTTCTGTTTAAGTAAATTGGAGATCAAGGAGGATGAATTAGTAAAATATTCGTAGCCCAAATCACTAACCTAATCTATGGTAAAAGTTCTGTATATGACTCCTTTCTGGTAACGTTTTTAATTTTTAGATGCGCAGCCAGAGGAAAGGGGGCTACAAGGGCCATATCCCCCCCCAATTGACAGAAAAAAAAATTTAATTAAAAAATTAATAATAATTGATAATGAAAAATTTGTATTTGCATGATTACAGACAGTGATTCATCCTCATTATGGCATCTCGTGAACGTGATGTTGGACGTTCTTATGCGAGTGGGTCACAGAAAAGAAAATTCAAGAAGAAGAACAGAAAAAGAAAGATGTAGGAAGCTGCAGAAAGATCACAGACATGCTCACGAAAACAGTTTCTGATGTTACCAGTACAGTTGAATCTGCAGATACGTCAGATCATACAGGAAGCCCTCCCTCTATTATTTCTCAGTCAGCATCTACTTCTTTTGTGTCTCCTCTCAATGTCTCAACGGACATTTCATCCACAGGATTTGTCTTAAAAGATCCTGCCTCACGGCCAAATGTAATCCCAGATTCTCTACGTAATGCTTTCATTGCAGAAAACTTCAGTCAAACTCTGAACATTGACTTTAGGAAATCAGCAAGGATTTATGATGATGGAAGTCGTCGTTGTTTAAAGTCATCTATGTTTTATAGGAAGCTTGCAAATTCAGAAACTGTGAAAAGATCATGGATGGTATACTCTGAAAGCTCAGGAAAAGTGTACTGTTCAGCATGCAAGCTATTTTCAACCAAAGAAAATACCTTCACACAGGGGTTCTATGACTGGAAAAATTCCAAGCGTTTCGAGGAACATGAAAACAGCACCACTCACAGGAGCTGCATTTTAGCCAGTGTATTTCACGCACAGAAAAAAGGCTTATTGGATTCTCATTTGGAAAATCAAACTGAAAAAGAGTGCACTTATTGGAGAAAAGTTCTAGAAAGAGTTGTTGCTGTTGTAAAATTCTTAGCTCTAAGAGGACTTGCTTTCCGTGGAGAAAATGAGGTTTTTGGTTCGGAAAACAATGGCAATTTCCTAGGGATCATAGAACTGTTAGCACAATTCGATCCATTCTTAGCAAATCATGTGTCACGCCTTGAGAATGCAGGAAGAGGCACTGTATCTTACATGTCATCTACTATATGCAATGAATTTATTGAACTGATGACTAAGAAGGTCCTCAATAACATCATAGCAGCTGTGAAAACTGCAAAATACTTTGCAATAAGTGTAGATTCAACACCAGATATTTCACATACAGATCAATTGACATTCATTGTTCGCTTTGTCGACTCCAGTGGTAAGCCTGTAGAGCGCTTTATAAAATTCATTCCTCTTTCAGGCCATGATGGAGAAACAATGATGAATGTAGTACTGGATACTCTGCTTGAACATGATCTCTCTATTATGGATTGCCGTGGCCAGAGCTACGACAATGCAAGTAACATGTCGGGTAAATATAATGGATTGCAAGCCCGTATCAAGCAAATCAACCCACTTGCTGAATATATGCCCTGCTCAGCACATTCTCTTAATCTTGTTGGGTCATGTGCTGCGGGGTGTTGTGTCGCTGCAGTTTCACTTTTTGGACTTTTACAAGCACTCTTTAATTTTTTCTCTGCTTCAACGCATCGGTGGAGAATACTCAAGTCAACCATTCATGGAGATGTCATCAAATCATTATCAACAACAAGGTGGTCAGCGCAGCATGATGCAACACATGCTTTGAAAGACAGCTTTGCTGAAAATCCCCTCAAGGAAGGTTCCTTGATGTTGGTGAGGGGCTCTTGATTTAGGGAATTAGATCTGTGCTCCAGTTCCCCGAATTAAGCCTGAATGCCTTCCACATCCCCCTCCAGGCGCTGTATAATCCTCCGGGTTTAGCGCTTCCCTCTTGATTATAATAATAATAATTTGCTGAAATACATTCTGCTTTGATCTAAATAGCAGAGGATGAAGACCAGACAGCAACTACAAGAAGCGAAGCAGCCAGCTTAGCATCAAAATTGGAAGATTTTGAATTGGCCTTACTCTGTGTGCTTTGGGACTGTATACTGGAACGGTTAAATGCCACAAGACGCTTCAGAAAATTGAAATTGAAATGGCTACTTGTGCTAACCTCTATGCAGGCTTAGTGGAATTTGTAAGCTCACTTCGCAATGATGAAGCTTTTGAAATGTTTGAAATGTTTGAAGAGAAAGCTAAACTGCTGGTGAAAGACTACAGTTACCGGGCTGATCATCAGCGGTCAAGGAAGAGGAAACGCAATTTTGAAGAGCCAGACAATGAAATTGTGTTGCTACCAAGGCAGAAATGTAAGACAGCTACATACTTCGTCATTCTGGATTCACTGATTACAGAATTAGTGAAAAGAAAAGAAATCTACCAGATTCTCAATGACAAGTTTGGATTTCTGTTCACAATTACTACTATGCCAGATGCAGAATTGAGAGAAGCTGCATTAAAGTTGCAACAACACCTTTCAGCAGATGTTCAAGACACATTTGTTGAAGAAATAGTTCATTTTTCTGGGTATATGAATCAGATTAAAGCTCCACCTGAAAAATGTGCGCCCTCAGCTGCTTTGAAACATTTAAGAAATGCAGGTATCTCAGAAACCTTCCCTAATATTGACATAGTGTATCGCCTTTACCTAACACTTCCAGCTACTAACTGTGAAGGAGAACGTTCATTTTCTGTTTTGAAAAGAGTGAAAAACCAGCTCCGTTCAACAATGAGCCAAGACAAATTGTGTAACCTAGCCTTGTTGACCATTAAGAAGTGCTTGGTATAAGAGGGCACTCCCTCAACTACCTCAAGTCATACCTCAGCAACAGAAGCCAATATGTGTACGCAAATGGGGCAAGCTCTTCCGCACAACCAATTACAGTTGGTGTCCCACAGGGAAGTGTCCTTGGCCCTCTTCTCTTTCTCCTATACATAAATGACCTACCAAATGCTTCGCAATTACTCAAACCCACACTATTTGCAGATGACACTACATACGTCTTCTCTCACCCGAGCCCAGTCACGCTAGCCAATACTGTAAATACCGAATTACAGAAAATATCTACCTGGATGAGGACTAACAAACTTACACTAAACATTGACAAAACCTACTTCATTCAGTTTGGTAACAGAGCTACAGATGTCCCTCTTAACATAATGATAAACGGATCACCTATCACAAAGCTAACAGAGGGAAAATTCTTAGGAATCCACCTTGATAATAGACTCAAATTTCATACACATATACAACAAATTTCTAAGAAAATTTCCAAGACTGTAGGCATACTATCGAAGATACGGTACTATGCTCCACAGTCAGCCCTCCTGGCCCTATATCACTCTCTAATTTACCCCTATCTAACCTATGGAATTTGTGCATGGGGCTCAACAACAATTAACCATATCAGACCATTAATTACCCAACAAAAGGCTGCAGTTAGAATGATAACAAATTCTCACTACAGGCAGCACACACCACCAATATTCAAAACACTCAACCTACTCACCATACAAATTCAAATTCAAAGTTTATTCTCTATAAGGATTACAATGCTGAGTTTACAGAATTTGGTTATTGTATTGTTTACATGTAGTAAAATAATTAGAGTGTACCACTAGAACACCTAGCATGGCTAGGCATTTCGGGCAGACTTAAATTAAATCTTAAGTTTAAAATATTACAAAATTATGAGGTAAGTTGGTATTATGGCTAAGTGACTAAATACTAGTTTGTGAGTTTAGCAATGTGAATGCTTTTGTTTTGGCACTATACATAGTTTCAGTATTGGAGTATCACAGGCCAACTTATGACTAGTTAAGATTCATTATTTTGAGATTGAGATTGATATTTCTGTTTATGGTGAAATAGGCGAGTGTAAGTGTTAACCACCAGGTGGTATTCGTGTAATTAGTTGACAGGGTGTATCAGGGAGATAAGGTGTTTTCTGATGGTAGTTTTGAAGGTGATGAATGTGTCTGCAGTTTTAGAATTTTCAGGTAGGGTGTTCCAGATTTTAGGGCCTTTGACATACATTGAATTTTTGTAAAGGTTTAGTCACGAGGGAGCATTCACCAAATTCAACTTCAATAACAAAAACATAAAGTGGGACCAAGTAAACCAAGTCCTAACCGATATAAGCTGGGAAGATATACTAAGCAACACAGACCCCAACTTATGCCTAGAACAGATTAACTCGGTGGCACTCGATGTATGCACAAGGCTTATTCCTCTAAGAAAAAGGAGGAGTAGATGTAAAACAGAAAGAGACAGGCGCTCCCTTTACAGGCGACGGAAAAGAATAACAGAGCGGCTAAAAGAGGTCAATATATCTGAAATGCGTAGGGAGACACTGGTCAGAGAAATAGCAAGCATCGAACTTAAGCTAAAAGAATCCTTTAGGAGTCAGGAATTGCGGGAAGAACTAAAAGGCATAAATGAAATCGAAAGAAACCCAAAGTATTTCTTCTCCTATGCCAAATCAAAATCGAAAACAACGTCCAGTATTGGGCCCCTACTTAAACAAGATGGGTCCTACACAGATGACAGCAAGGAAATGAGTGAGCTACTCAAGTCCCAATATGACTCAGTTTTTAGCAAGCCGCTAACCAGACTGAGAGTCGAAGATCAAAATGAATTTTTTATGAGAGAGCCACAAAATTTGATTAACACAAGCCTATCTGATGTTATCCTGACGCCAAATGACTTCGAACAGGCGATAAATGACATGCCCATGCACTCTGCCCCAGGGCCAGACTCATGGAACTCAGTGTTCATCAAGAACTGCAAGAAGCCCCTATCACGAGCCTTTACCATCCTATGGAGAGGGAGCATGGACACGGGGGTCGTCCCACAGTTACTAAAAACAACAGACATAGCCCCACTCCACAAAGGGGGCAGTAAAGCAACAGCAAAGAACTACAGACCGATAGCACTAACATCCCATATCATAAAAATCTTTGAAAGGGTCCTAAGAAGCAAGATCACCACCCATCTAGAAACCCATCAGTTACACAACCCAGGGCAACATGGGTTTAGAACAGGTCCCTCCTGTCTGTCTCAACTATTGGATCACTACGACAAGGTCCTAGATGCACTAGAAGACAAAAAGAATGTAGATGTAATATATACAGACTTTGCAAAAGCCTTCGACAAGTGTGACCATGGCGTAATAGCGCACAAAATGCGTGCTAAAGGAATAACAGGAAAAGTCGGTCGATGGATCTATAATTTCCTCACTAACAGAACACAGAGAGTAGTAGTCAACAGAGTAAAGTCTGAGGCAGCTACAGTGAAAAGCTCTGTTCCACAAGGCACAGTACTCGCTCCCATCTTGTTCCTCGTCCTCATATCTGACATAGACAAGGATGTCAGCCACAGCACCGTGTCTTCCTTTCCAGATGACACCTGAATCTGCATGACTGTATCTTCCATTACAGACACTGCAAGGCTCCAGGCGGACATCAACCAAATCTTTCAGTGGGCTGCAGAAAACAATATGAAGTTCAACGATGAGAAATTTCAATTACTCAGATATGGTAAACACGAGGAAATTAAATCTTCATCAGAGTATAAAACAAATTCCGGCCACAAAATAGAGCGAAACACCAACGTCAAAGACCTGGGAGTGATCATGTCGGAGGATCTTACCTTCAAGGACCATAACATTGTATCAATCACATCTGCTAGAAAAATGACAGGATGGATAATGAGAACCTTCAAAACTAGGGAGGCCAAGCCCATGATGACACTCTTCAGGTCACTTGTTCTATCTAGGCTGGAATATTGCAGCACACTAACAGCACCTTTCAAGGCAGGTGAAATTGCTGACCTAGAAAATGTACAGAGAACCTTCACGGCGCGCATAACGGAGATAAAACACCTCAATTACTGGGAGCGCTTGAGGTTCCTAAACCTGTATTCCCTGGAACACAGGCGGGAGAGATACATGATTTTATACACCTGGAAAATCCAAGAGGGACTAGTACCGAACTTGCACATGAAAATCACTCACAACAAAAGCAAAAGACGAAAACCAGCAAAGGTCTACAGAGAGATCTGGCTCAAGCTAGCATAAACGTTGATTCTTCAACTGTTCGACGAAGGATCCTTGAAGTGTTGACAGAACTGCCAGAAGGTCGGTAAACAATTATTGATTGCTGCTATGAAGAAAAAGCGGCTGCGATGGGCACTGTTCATAAGGGATGGACGACAGATGAATAGAGAAAAGTTATATTTTCAGGTGGGGCGCATTTTCAAGTACGTACATGGGTACAGATCAGTGGTAGCGAGTCGGAGCAAAGGCAAACCTCTTCGGTTTGGACACATTCAGCAAGCGCCAAAACACCCATCTAAGATGTTTTAGGATAGTTTTACTGCTAAAGGTCCTGAATGGCTTGTTATTGTTTAGGGAACGTTGAAGAGTAACAAATACAAGGCAGTCCTGGCAACTTATTTGCTTCCCATTGTGGATAGAGGCTTTCCTGTTGGAGAATGCATTTTCCAGCAGGGTCTTGGTCCATTCCATACTTCCAGAAAAATGCTTATATTCTTCGAAGTGAGTGGGCTAAGTGTTCTGAATTGGCCAGGAAACTCTCCTAACCTCAACCCAACTAAGAATCTAAGGGCAAGAACCAAACGCAGGATCGCGAAATAGGACTGTTCAGCTGTGGAGAAGCTGGTTGCTGCTGTTATTAGGACCTAGTACCAAGACGAAGGACTTGCCAAAATGTTTTTCAATATTGATTGATCCTATGCTAAAGCGTGTAGCAATGCTTATAAAGGCAAAGAGTAGTCATATCTTTCATTAAATCAATTATGTCACATAATTTTTCACAAGACCTTCAACAACAAATTTAATACTCTCTCTCTCATTCCAAGTGTTGACTTCCTTCTTTCCAACTATATATTTGGCTGCTGTTTCTCTAATTCTTTGTCATTCAATATATTTTACATGTAAAAGTTTCAGTAACCTGGAGAGATTCACAGTAATCAGGTTTATAATTGTCAGGAGTGAACTTCGAGTTTTACCCTGACGGAACGAGGCTGGTGGTGGTGGATCCCAACCCTCACTTCAAGGCTTACTATGACAACAACAGGAAGAAGTTCCCCAACATACACTCTGAGGAATTTATAATCACAACAGGTAACACCATAATGCTGTCTCTACATCTCTCTGATATCTCCTCTTTAAATAATAATAATAACTTTCTATTGATCAGGCCCTACATCTGACTTTCTCTTCACTCTCACTCGAGACTTCCTAAAGCGTTGCCCAAGACAGCTGTCTTTTCTAACTTATGGCTTAACTCTGAATAACTCTACAATATTTGTTAATGCACTTACCAGTACCCACCAAGGTAAAGTGATACAAAGAAAATTTCATTCACCATTACTCAATCCTATGCGGTCTTTCAGAAAATCATTCACCATTACTCACTCCTGTGCGGTTTTCAAAGTGATCCAGAGCAACGCTACATTCCTACACAGTACAAACACCATACTTCTATTGACACAGCTCTTAAATTAGTTATCTGGTCTCCCTGAATTCCTTCATAAATGTTACTTCGCTGACTAATTTGTTCTGTGTTTAATGTGTAGTGTGTATATTCCTTTTATTGTTATGAGTGCTGAGTGACCACGTGGTCAAAGTGATTAGTAAATATCAACGATACTACTACTATTGCTACTTTTACTACTACTGCTACCTTGCTGATGCTTCAGCAACACTTCAAATCCACCAAACAAAACATGTCTTCCACTCATTCCAATCTCACATGTTCACACACCCCTACTGAATGTTCTCTCATTAGTTCCTAGGATGCTCCGTACCTCTCATTCCAGACTTATATACAGTGGACCCCCGGTTAACGATTTTAATCCGTGCAAGAGGGCTCATCGTTATGCGAAATAATCGTTATGCGAATGAATTTTCCCCATAAGAAATAATGGAAATAAAATTAATCCGTGCAAGACGCCCAAAAGTATGAAAAAAATTTTTTTTTACCACATGAAATGTTAATTTTAATACACACAAACTGAAAAAGGCATGCACAATTAAATGACACTTACTTTTATTGAAGATCTGGTGATGATTGATGGGATGGGAGGAGGGGAGAGAGTGTGTTAGTGTTTAGAAGGGGAATCCCCTTCCATTAGGACTTGAGGTAGTAAGTCCTTTTCTGGGGTTACTTCCCTTCTTCTTTTAATGCCACTAGGGCCAGCTTCAGAGTCACTGGACTTCTTTCGCACAACATATCTGTCCATAGTGGCCTGTACCTCTCGTTCCTTTATGACTTGCCTAAAGTGTTTCACAACATTGTCAGTGTAATAATCACCAGCACGGCTTGCAATAGCTGTGTGAGGGTGATTTTCATCCATGAAGGTTTGCACTTCAAGCCACTTAGCACAGATTTCCTTTATCTTTGTAGTAGGCAACTTCTTCAATTTCTCTCTCCCCTCCTCTGAACCAGTTTCCTCAGGTCTGGCCTCTTGCTCTTGAAGTTGATCTATCAGCTCATCAGTGGTTAGTTCTTCATTGTCCTCCTCCACCAACTCTTCCACATCCTCCCCACTAACCTCCAACCCCAAGGACTTTCCCAATGCCACAATGGATTCCTCAACTGGCACAGGATTCTCAGGGTTAGCCTCAAACCCTTCAAAATCCCTTTTGTCTACACATTCTGGCCACAGTTTCTTCCAAGCAGAGTTCAAGGTCCTCTTAGTCACTTCCTCCCAAGCCTTACCTATAAGGTTTACACAATTGAGGATATTAAAGTGATCTCTCCAAAACTCTCTTAGAGTCAGTTGAGTTTCTGAGGTCATTACAAAGCACCTTTCAAACAGAGCTTTTGTGTACAGTTTCTTGAAGTTGGAAATAACCTGCTGGTCCATGGGCTGCAGGAGAGGAGTGGTATTAGGAGGCAAAAACTTCACCTTAATGAAGCTCATGTCCCCATAAAGTCGCTCTGCCACGTCTGTAGGATGACCAGGGGCATTGTCTAACACCAGGAGGCACTTAAGTTCTAATTTCTTTTCAGTTAGGTAATTTTTCACATTGGGGGCAAATGCATGGTGTAACCAGTTATAGAAAAATTCCCTAGTGACCCATGCCTTACTGTTTGCCCTCCACAGCACACACAAATTATCCTTGAGGACATTCTTTTGCCTGAACGCTCTGGGAGTTTCAGAGTGATACACTAATAAAGGCTTCACTTTGCAATCACCAGTAGCATTGGCACACATGAGAAGAGTAAGCCTGTCTTTCATAGGCTTATGTCCTGGGAGTGCCTTTTCCTCCTGAGTAATGTAGGTCCTGCTTGGCATTTTCTTCCAGAACAGGCCTGTTTCATCACAATTAAACACTTGTTCAGGTTTCAGTCCTTCAGTTTCTATGTACTCCTTGAATTCCTGCACATATTTTTCAGCCGCTTTGTGGTCCGAACTGGCAGCCTCACCATGCCTTATCACACTATGGATGCCACTACGCTTCTTAAATCTCTCAAACCAACCTTTGCTGGCCTTAAATTCACTCACATCATCACTAGTTGCAGGCATTTTTTTAATTAAATCCTCATGCAACTTCCTAGCCTTTTCACATATGATCGCTTGAGAGATGCTATCTCCTGCTATCTGTTTTTCATTTATCCACACCAATAAGAGTCTCTCAACATCTTCCATCACTTGTGATCTTTGTTTCGAAAACACAGTTGAACCTTTGGCAAGAACAGCTTCCTTGATTGTCTTTCTGGTGCCCACAATAGTAGCGATGGTTGATTGGGGTTTCTTGTACAGCTTGACTAGGTCGGCTATACGCACTCCACTTTCATACTTATCAATTATCTCTTTCTTCATCTCTATAGTAATTCTTACCCTTTGAGGTGTAGGGTTGGCACTAGAAGCTTTCTTGGGGCCCATGGTCACTTATTTTCCAGAAACAGCACCGAAAATACTGTAATAATACGAAATATTCCGAGTGTATGCTTGGATGTTACCGCGGAGGCTGGCTGGTAAACAATGGGACGGGGCGGCACATGTGAGGCTGGCTGAGGGCACATTGGACGCGTCTCGGACGAAAATCGGTAAGCGGGTTTTTAATCGGTATGCGCGGCAAAAATTTTGCGATAAAAGTAATCGTTATGCGGAAAAATCGCTATGTGATGCCATCGTTATGCGGGGGTCCACTGTACCCTCATAGCGTGTTTTCCAAAAATGTGGTACATCTCATTACCAGGTCAACCAGGTTAGGAAGCCACTGACTTGCCCTGCTAGATAAGTGGTTTTCAACTCGTTTCAGCCCATGGACCATCAACCCAATTATAAAAATATCGTGGATCATTTCATTTGTTGAGTAATGATATATGTATAAAGGAAAAGCCAAGACAACAAACAATTTGATTTGGAACATATTTCTTATAAACAGAAATTTGAGTTGTATAAAATAATAGATATCTAACATTTTGATCTGAAATATATTTCATACAAACATAATTTCCTGGAAATAAACGAATACATATCTAATATTTTGCTGTGAAATTTCTAACAAACATAATTTTTTAAATTATGAAGTATACAGCCAGTATTTTTCTTTGAAATATAATTTCACTTTTAATGCAACCAGACTTTTGGATTCTCTTCTCACTGACATGCTTTTCAATGTTAGGAGTGGTACTTGGTAATGCACAACGAATATCACTTTCAACTGCAAGCCGATTCCTCAGGACTTAATGTGCAACAAACATGAAAATCCACTCTCACACATGTAAGTTGATGCAAATGGCAAAAGACATCTGACTGCATGTGTTGCCAGATTTGGGTAAATAACAATGATACTGGCCCAAAATTTTTCCATGGTAGACCGCTGGTACACATCTTTAGCTGCCAAATCATTTTTCAGGTCCAAGAACTCCTGCATAGCCTCTGGAACACCATGAACATCTGTTACAAATGGATTCCTGATGAAAGAAAGCTCATCCCTTGTCATGTCCACCTCCGGAAAGTATCGCCGAAATTCATCCTGCAGCTTTTGTAAGTGCTCGAGAATATGCACTGAATGGCTTCCTTTTCCCCTAGCATGGCATCCACACACGGAAATTGAACTAAATTTTTACCTTCGACTCTTCTGATCCAGAGTTCTAATTTCTCAAGAAAAGCCTTGGTGATTCCTTGGTGAGAGAACAGATTTGCTCCTTTCCCTTGCAGCTGAAGATTCAGTTTGCTCAAAGATACCAAAAATATCGACAAAGTATGCTAGTTCTAATTCTGACAGTTCTAGCATATTTATTTGTAAAACATTTTTTTCCCTTGAGACTGGAGAAATACAATAATTTTTTCTCTCAGTTCAAAAATTCTGTTGATTACATTCCCTGCTAACCACCGTACAGAAGTGTAGAACAGCAACACCTCAAAGTCGGAACCCATGTCCTGGCATAATTTTCTGAACAGTCTGATGTTCACTGCTGACGATTTGATGTAATTAACCACCTTCACCAATCCTTTGAAAATGGTGATCAGGTAGTGTTTTTGATGCCAGTGCCTCTCTGTGAATGAAACAGTGAACTCCGGTTACCAATGGAGCACGCTGTTTCACCAATGCTTGAAAGCCTGATCTTGAGCCTAGCATCGCAGGTGCGCCATCAGTGGTAACACCCACCAAATTTACCCAGTCCAGACCATTTACTTTAAAGAAATTGTTAATAATTTCTAACACATCCTGAGCCCTTGTGGTGGTATCAAGTCTTACAAAAGAGAAACTCGTCTTCGAAGTCTCCCTTAGCCACGTATCATGCAAATACCAAAAGCTGAGAAGACAGTGAGACATCACTTGATTCATCCAACTGTATGGCAAACATTGGAGATTTCTTTATTTCATTCACAACTTGTTCACTGATGTTTTGTGAGATCTCATTTATCCGTCTCAACACTGTGTCATTAGAAACTGATACATCATTCAGCAGCTTCTGTGCTGCATCCTCGCCGACAAGCCTCGCCATTTTTTTTGCACAGGGTAGCACAAGTTTCTTTACAATCATATGAGGTTTCTTGGCCTGTGCGACTTAAATGTGATACTGTAGGAAGCATGCACTGCATTGATGGTTTTTTCAAAGAATGTACCTGTCACGTCAAGGTGCTGCCGCTTGAAAAGTTTCACGAACAGCATAAATCAACACAACGAAGCACGCAGCAGCATAAGTGACAGGAAATATTTCACACTATTCTAATCTTCCTCCCAGCTTCCTTTTACATTGCATTTTATAGAAAACCAAATCAGCTTACACTAAACCTGTAAAACAGTGCAGGATGAAAGACACAACTAATCAGCTTGGCAGTTTAGTGTCTACTGCACTAAACAACAGAATTACGTGCAGTCGCAGAATTGAATGGGAATGGCCTGTGATCTCGCGCGCACGTGCGCACGCACGCACGCGCACACACACACACACACACACACACACACACACACACACACACACACACACACACACACACACACACACACACACACACACACACACGATGTCACAAACCAACTGCCTCAACATGCAAGTTTCACTTGATATCGCTTCCACAGTTTGACTGTTGCTGCAGCTAACTTGGGAGAATCCATTATCCGACCACCCTTGTTCACACTGGTCAATGCACATGTCGCTTCAACACTTTATTTTCAATAAATTTAAGATTATATGCACTAATCTTCAGTTTATTACCAAATATAGTGTGCATTCTGTGGACCACCCAAAATGTCACCATGGACCACTAGTTGAGAATCACTGTGCTAAATCCTTCAAGTGTCTTGATCTGCTTGAGCCTACAAATGCTTAGATCTACTAGAACCTTCAAATGCCTTTATCTGCTAGAACCTTTAAGTGCCTTGATGCTGGTGAAAGGTGACTGAATCAAGGAACCGGAGCCCCACACTTCCTTTCTTTAAATCAAATCTGATTACTGCCCATTCCCTTGGCATTATATGACTCCTAAGGGTTTAGTGCTTCCCCATGATTATAATTATTATAATAAAAAAGAAGTGCTAAACCACAAGGGTTATACAGCTCAGCAGGGCAGGGAAGGATGCAGGGGTAATGGGTAGAAAGAGGGATAGGGATGATTAGGTTATGAAGTGCAGCAGAGCAGTGGATAGTGCAGGGGTAGAGGGTAGCTAGAGATTAAGGTAGAAAGGACTGAGGAGAGTGCTAGAGGCATCATCATCAGAGTTTGTGTAGTAAATCAGTTGCTGTCAAAAAGTCAATGAGAGAGTCTGAATTAAAGGAGGGTCCATCAGCAAGAAGGAAAGGTAAAGCAAGGGCAGTAGAGAGCGATGTTGGAGGTAAATTCTGCGTGCTCATTGATAGAGTGGGCAGTCCAACAGAATGTGGCTAACAGATACTGGAACTTGACAATTCTCACAAAGAGGAACAGGGCACCTCGCCATGAAATACCCGTGAGTAAGACGAGTGTGGTCGATGCGAAGATGGGAGAGAGTAGTCTCCCAACCTCGACATTGATGACAAGAAGATGGCCAGAAACCTATACTCAGTTTCATGGAGCGAAGTTTGTTATGGAGCAGATCAGACCAACGTTGCTGCCAACGGGTGCGAAGGTGGGTAGCATTCACAGCAAAATAGTCTATGGATGGAACACCTCTTCATGAAATTGGGAGGTCATGTACTACTGACCGTGCAGCAGTGCCTGCCTGTTCATTGCCCTGTACATCAACATGGCCAGGGACCCAACAAAAAACAATATCTTTGCGTTTACTAGAGATACGGCACAACGAAAGTGGATATGAAGAACTAGGGGGTGAGGTGTATCAAATTTTTGTATAGCCTGTAAAGCACTAAGGGAGTCTGAAACGACCGCAAATGGTGACAGGCATAGATGCAATACGGATAAGTGCTACAAGAATGGCATACAATTCAGCCGTAAAAATGCTAGCCGAGGATAACAAATGCCCTTGCACAACACTGTCCGGAAACACTGCTGTGAATCCGATGCCATCAGAAGACTTAGAACCATCAGTGTACACCGTGATGGCGTGAAAATGAGAGCAGAAGTGGTCAAGAAAAAGAGAGGGAAGCCACTGTAGGTAGTTAGACTTTCACACACAGCAGTGGGAAAGAACAGACATGAACAGCTGGAATTTCCCAAGGGGGCAGGGAAAAATGAGATGCTACATGAACATAGAAAGGTGGTAACTGAAGAGAAGACAAGAGCGAATGTAGGCAGAGAAAAGGGATGGAGTAAACAGGGGTGACGAACCAAGGCACAGACGGAGACCTTGGTGATGAATGGGATCTAACATAGACAGAGTTGCAGATGAGGCCACAGAATAGACATGGTCACCATAATCTAGCTTGGACAAGACTAGGGTGGAATGCAAATGGAGGATTATTATTATAATTAAAAAGAAGCGCTAAGCCACAAGGGCTATACAGCACTGCAGGGTAGGGAAGGAAGCGAGGGTATCGGGCAGCAGAAGGGGGGAGGGATGATTAGTAGGTTACAGAAAACAGCAGGGCAGAGGTAGAGGGTAGCAAGAGATTGAGGTAGAAAGGCCTGAAGGTATCATCAGAGTTTGTGGAGTAAGTTAGTTTTTGTCAAAAAGTCAATGAGAGAGTCCGAATGAAAGGTGGGTCCATCAGCGAGAAGGGAAGGTAAAGAGAGAGCAGTGGAGCGAAGACGACGATGACGGAGGTAAATTCTGCGTGCTCGTTGATAAAGTGGGCAGTCTAACAGAATGTGGCTGACCGATAATGGAACCTGACAATTCTCAGAGAGGAGCAGGGCGCCTCTCCATGAGATATCCATGAGTAAGACGAGTATGGCCAATGCGAAGGCGGGAGAGAGTAGTCTCCCAACCTCGACACTGGTGGCAAGAAGATGGCCAGTAACCTATACTCGGTTTAATAGAACAAAGTTTGTTATTGAGCAGAGCAGACCAATGTTGTTGCCAACGGGTGTGAAGGTGGGTAGCTATTACAGCAAAATAGTCTGGAAATGGAACACCTCTATATGAAATTGGTAGGTCATGTACTGCTGGTCGCATAGCAGTGTCTGCCTGTTCATTGCCCTGTACATCAACATGACCAGGGACCCAAGAAAAAACAATATCTTTATGCTTGGTAGAGATATGGCGTAGCCAAAGTTGGATATGGAGAACTAGAGGGTGAGGTGTATAAAATTTCCGTATAGCCTGTAGAGCACTAAGGGAGCCTGAGACAACCACAAATGATGACACAGGCATAGATGTGATACAAATAAGTGTTGCAAGAATGGCATACAATTCAGCAGTAAAACTGCTAGCCGAAGATAGTAAATGCCCTTGCACGACACTGTCCGGAAACACTGCTGCAAATCCGATGCAGTCAGAAGATTTAGAGCCATCTGTGTACACGGCGATGGCATGAGAATGAGTGGAAGTGGTCGAGAAAAAGAGAGCGGGAAGCCACCGTAGGCAGTTGGGCTTTCGAGCAAGGGAGTGAGAAAGAACAGACCCGAACAGCTGGAACTTCCCAGGGGGGTAGGGAAAAGTGAAATGCTACATGAACATATAAAGGCGGTAACTGAAGGGAAGACAAGAGCGAATGTAGGCGAAGAGAGAAGGGACAGAGCAAACAGGGGTGGCGAACAAATAAAGTCTACTAATATCAGTGACCATTCTATAAATGGAAGGATTGCGGAGATCGTGAGAGCGCACATAGTAGTGAAGGCAATGGGCATCACGGCGATCAGACAAGGATGGAACATTCGCTTTTGCATAGAGGCTCTCAACAGGGGAAGAGCCAAAAGCACCAAGGCATAAACGTAATCTTTGGTGATGGATGGAGTTAAGGCTAGAGAGAGTAGCAGGAGAGGCTGATGAATAGATCTGGTCACCATAATTGAGTTTTGATAAAATGAGGGCTGAATGTAGGCGAAGGAGAGTTCGACGATCAGCTCCCCATGAAAGATGAGCAAGGGTTTTAAGAAGGTTCAGCCAGCTGTGACACGTTGCCTTTAGAGAGGTAATGTGGGGTTTCCAGGATAACCTACAGTCAAAGAGAAGGCCTACAAACCTGACTGTATCATGTTCAGGGATACGGGAACCATAGAGGTACAAAGGATGATCGGAGATGACAGAGCGTCTAGTGAAAGTAATTTGGCGAGTTTTGGTACTTGAAAATTTAAACCCATGCGTGGTGGCCCAATTGGAAACATGGTCGACTGCATGCTGGAGAGAAACTGTAATGAGGTGACAGTCAGCGCCTGCACAAGCAATAGCGAAGTCATCCACATTGAGTGATGACCAAATATTGGGTGGAAGAACAGAGGCCAAATCATTTATAGCAAGGAGAAAAAGTGTTGTGCTCAGAACACATCCCTGGGGGACACCTTCAGCTTGGACAAAGTCCAGGGAGAGCACATTATTGACTCGAACACGGAAATATCTGTCAGTTAAAAAGTTCTTAAGGAAAGATGGTAGATTGCCTCGGAGGCCTAAGGAGTGGGCTTTGGCCAAAATATTATACCTCCAAGTTGTGTCATATGCCTTCTCAAGGTCAAAAAATATGGCAATAACTGAGTGGTTATTCGCAAAGGCATTACGAACATACGTATCCAAACATAGTAAGGGGTCTATGGTAGAACGGCCCTTACAAAAGCCATATTGACGAGTGGAGAGACTGTTGTGTGTCTCTAAATACCACATTAAACGTCTATTTACCAGACGTTCCATCACTTTGCAAACTGCACTGGTAAGAGCAATGGGACGATAGTGGGAGGTTTGATGTCCCGTAGTACCAGGTTTGCAGAAAGGGAGAACAATGGCAGATTTCCACAGCTGTGGAAGAACTCCTTGTGACCAAACAAGATTGAAAAGGCGTAAGAGGACTGCAAGGGCTGACTGATGTAAATGTTGTAACGTACAAATATGAATGTCATCGGCCCCAGCTGTTGATGATCGGCAAGCTGAGAGTGTTGCCTCCAGTTCCTGAAGTGTAAAAGGCACATTATACTGTTCTTCTCTGAGAGAAGAGAAGTCCAAGGGTGCTAACTCTCTGGCAGACTTTGAGGAAAGAAACGAGGGGCAGAGATGGAGCCCCAGAGAAATACAGACCAGAAGATTGCCAGTTTCAATGGCAACATCTAGTGGGTTTGCTATATCAACACCGGCAACCCGCAGAACAGGAGCCGGGTCAGGAGAATATTTATCACTCAGTTTCCGTACTTTTTTCCAGACTGCACTCATAGAGGAAGCAGAGGTGATGGTGGAGACATAATCTCGCCAGCAAGTGCATTTAGCGTCACGGATGACACGGCGAGTGATAGCACGCTTCTGCTTAAAATCAAGAAGTCTCTCCGTGGTTCTATTGTACCGGTACCTGCCCCACACAGCACGTTTCAAATGTACTGCACGAGCACAAGCAGGAGGCCACCAAGGCACACATTTCTGAGAATGCCTGCCCAAGGTTTGGGGTATAGAGTGAGAAGCTGCTGTTAAAACTGAGGACAAGAAGAGGTGTAAAAGCTCATCAATGGAGGACAAAGAAGGAACCTCACTAAAAACAGTTAGTTGTGAGTAAAGGTCCCAATTTGCATGATCAAATTGTCAGCGTGGGTTACGAAGAGGTCGTGAATATGAAGGGGAAGTAAGAATGATTGGAAAATGATTGCTGTCATGTAAATCCGGGAGAACAGACCAGGTGAAGTCTAATGCAGCGGAGGAAGAGCAGACTGAGAGATCGATGCAAGAGTATGAGTACGAGGATCAAAATGGGTTTGAGTACCTGTATTTAAAACATGGAGGGGGTGGGAAGCAAGAAAAGCCTCTAGCTGAATGCCACAGGAATCACAGTGAGACCCCCCCAGAGAAAATGATGGGCATTAAAATCGCCAAGTAACAGAAGTGGTGGTGGTAATGACGAAACAAGAAAGGCAATATCCGGAATAGATAATGCTCGAGGAGAGAGGTACAAAGAACAGAGTGTATACCACCTATGCAGGTGGATACGGGCTGCTGTGTAGTGCAGCGAAGTACAAACAAATAGCTGATGGTTTGGAATATCAGTGCGTAAAAGAAGGGCACTTTCGTTTAAGGTCCCATCAGGAAAAGGATCTGAAGAATACAATAAATTATAGCCTGAGATGGGATAGATAACAGCAGAGTGTAATTTTGGTTCTTGTAAGCAAGCACCAACAGGGAAAAATTGGGAGAGCAATGTCTGAAGCTCACCCCAATTACCCCTGAGGCTGCGTATATTCCACTGTAAATAGGCCATGATTGGCAACGATAAAGATACTAGAAATCCACAGGTAAGGGCACTTACGGGCTAGAGGGGTTAGAAAAGTTCACATGCGGTGGCAGCGGAAAACGTTCAAGCAGCAAAGGAATGGTGTGCTGTGAAGAAAGGAGTTGCGCAGATGGAGAAGAGGAAAGAGAAGGAACAGAGGGTGGATCAGTGTCCATTGATGGTTTGGTCTCTGCAATATATTCAGAGATTGCTTCAAGTGTTTTGGAGTCCAGAGATGTCGTATGGGAGACAATATTGGAGATGGAAGGAGAAGTTTGAGTAAAGATTGGAACTGTAATGGACTGTGTCAAGGTACGGGGGGCAAAAGGGTGGAGGGAACTGGAGAACTATGGGAGGGGACAGAAGAGGCAGAAACCTGGGAGGTGGCAGAAGAGAAAGAAACTTGAGAGGGGACAGGGGAGGAAGGCACAGTACGAGGAGAAGGATGAGCCTCCAAACTTGTAACCGAGCCAGTGAAAGGGGAAGACCCAGGTACAGAGACCGGGAAGGTAAAGTGTGGAGGTGGATGAAGGGAAGGAGGGGTTAAAAGAGATTTTTGGACTTCTGAGAAGTAGAAGGACGATTGGGAGGAGGTGTCGTACGAGGTCTTGTCAATACTGGGGTTTGTGAGGGAGAACACGAAGTGAGAACAGACTGAGGTGTTGAAGTAGGGACGTCTGAGCCCAGGACAGCAAAAGAATTAGATACAGGAGTGACTATGGGACTGGCAACCGCAGAGGAGGCTGCAGAAGATGGGACCCCGGAAGTGGGGGGACGTTTTGAAACAAGAGAATAAGAAACACGGGGTAGTCTCCCTTGGAGGCAGAAACGAGAAACCGCCATAGCATAAGGGAGACCTTCTACCTCTTTGAGGCAACGAATTTCCCGCTCATTCAAGTAGACCTGGCAATGGCGAGAGTACAAAGGGTGAGCCTCATGACAATTAAGGCAAGAGGGAGGTCAACTGCAAGATATATTAGAATGGTCATCGGCACCACAGACTGGGCATTCGGCTATAGATCTGCAATATTTTGCTGGGTGGCCAAATCGCCAGCAATTTCTACACTGTTGCGGTGTAGGGATCACCTTTCAAACTTGTAACTGATGTCCTGCTACATAAACAGAGGATGGGAGTTCACGGCTGTCAAAAGTTAAACGAGCCACATTGCAAGGGTATCGTCTCCTCCCTCAGGCAGGAAGAACATAAGTGTCTACCTTGAGAATTGGGAGATCTTGGAGTTCCAGCTGTTTGAGAATGTCATTGCCACATGTCTGGAAATTCTGTTGGGCTATGGTATGGGGCAGAATGACAGTACCACTACAAGAATTGAGGAATGATGTTTTTCAATAGTGATAGGAATAGTATCGATATGTGAAAGAAGAGAAAGATCATGAGCTTGGGTAGCATTCTGGACTGTGATGATATGCATACTACTCTTAAGAGCATGAAAGGAAATATCTCTACCAACATGGCATAGGAGCGCTTTGCCAATACTATGGTCAGAAAGATAAGTAGTAGAAGAAGTCGGTCTTAAAGTAAAGAAGTTAGTCCATTGTGTGGTTCGAAACTGAGTGTGGAGAGGGAGTGCATGACGTGTCGGTCTTTTCCGAGTAGAATGGGAAGGTAATGAAGTAACGTCATCAGGAGATTGTCATTGGCATTTAGAAGTGGGACCAGAGTTGGTCCGATGTGGGACGGGCTGGCGATTCGAAAATTGCCGCACTGTAGAGGGAGAGGCCGGAAGCATAGTCAAAGGAGAGCGGAGGTCAGACAAATCGAAGGAGTCAGTCGAATCCCCGAAAGCCACAGAGTAGTCAGGAAGTGGAATAGTTTAGGAAGCGATGTAGTGGAGGCAGGATCCATACATAGCTTTAAGCAGAGGTACGATAAAGCTCATGGTTCAGGGAGAGTGACCTAGTAGCGACCAGTGAAGAGGCAGGGCCAGGAGCTTGGACTCGACCCCTGCAACCTCAACTAGGTGGGTACACACACACACAGGCAGAAGTGGCCAGAAGGGCTCACGCAAGCAGGGCAAAGCTGCTGAATATGAGTGACTTCATCCACGTGGAAACTGACTAGGAGAACCTGGAGCTACATGGGGGCCCCAGAAACGTGGAGAGCTAAGATGGAGGTGGTACAGGAAAACCTTGTGTACCAACATGTACGGGACACTACCAGAGAGACAGGAGAGGATGAACCAGCAAAACTGGACCTAGTATTCACCTTAAGTAGTGCAGATATTGAGAACATCACATATGAAAGACCCCTCGGGGCCAGTGAACGTGTGGTTTTGAGCTTCGAATACGTAGTAGTTACAAATGGAGAGGGAAGCAGGAAGGGCAGGACGAATGAAGCAAAACTACAAGAATGGGGACTATGCAGGCATGAAGAATTTCCTCCATGGGGTTCAGTGGGAGAGAGAACTGGCAGGGAAGTCAGTAAATGAGATGATGGAATATGTGACAATACACAAGGAAGGTGAGGAGAGGTTTGTACCCAAGGGTAACAGAAATAACGAGAAGGCCAGGATGAGCCCTTGGTTCACCCAAAGGTGTAGAGAGGCAAAAACCAAGTGTGCTTGAGAATGGAAGAAGTATAGAAGGCAAATGACCCAGGAGAATAAGGAGAGCAGCCATAGAGCCAGAAATGAATATGCATAGGTAAGAAGGGAGGCCCAGTGACAATACGAAAATGACATAGCAACAAAAGCCAAATCTGACCCGAAGCTGTTGTACAGCCACATCAGGAAGAAAACAACAGTCAAGGACCAGGTAATCAGGCTGAGGAAGGAAGGAGGGGAGATCACAAGAAATGACTACAAAGTATGTGAGGAGCTCAACATGAAATTCAAAGAAGTGTTCACAGTGGGACTCCAGAAAGACGGAGAGGTGAGGTACACCATTAAATGTTGGGCACAATACATACAACCGAGGAAGAAGTGAAGAGGCTGCTAAGCGAGCTAGATACCTCAAAGGCGATGGGGCTGGATAACATCTCTCCAAGGGTCCTGAGAGAGGGAGCAGAGGCACTATGTGTACCACTAACAATCTTCAACACATCTATCAAAATAGGGTGACTACCTGAGGTATGGAAGAGAACACAACCACAGTGACATCACACATCCTTGTCTAAGGCCTACTTTTACTGGGAAATAATCAAGCCTCACTATCCTCGTAAAAACTCTTCACTGCTTTCAGTAACCTACTTCCTATACCATACACCTGCAACATCTTCCACATTGCCCCCCTATCCACCCTGTCATATGCCTTTTCCAAATCCATAAATACCACAAAAACCTCTTTAGCCTTATCTAAATACTGTTCACCTATATGTTTCACTGTAAACACTTGGTCTACACACCCCCTACCTTTCCTAAAGCCTCCTTGTTCATCTGCTATCCTACTCTCCATCTTATTCTTAATTCTTTCAATAATAACTCTACCATGCACTTCACCAGGTATACTCAACAGACTTATTCCCCTATAATTTTTGCACTCTCTTTTGTCCCCTTTGACTTTATACAAAGGAACTATACATGCTCTCTGCCAATCCTTAGGTACCTTACCCTCTTCCATACATTTATTAAATAATAGTATCAATTACTCCAAAACTATATCCCCACCTGCTTTTAACAATTCTATCCTTATCCCATCAATCCCAGCTGCCTTACCCCCTTTCATTTTACCTACTGCCTCACGAACTTCCCCCACACTTACAACTGGCTCTTCCTCACTCCTACAAGATGTTATTTCTCCTTCCCCTATACAAGAAATCACAGCTTCCCTATCTTCATCAACATTTAACAATTCCTCAAAATATTCCCTCCATTTTCCTGATACCTCTAACTCTCCATTTAATAATTCTCCTCTTGTATTTTTAACTGTCAAATCCATTTGTTCCCTAGGCTTCCTCAACTTATTAATCTCATTCCAAAACTTTTTCTTATTTTCAACAAAATTTTTTGATAACATCTCACCCACTCTCTCGTTTGCTCTCTTTTTACATTGCTTCACTACTCTCTTAACCTCTCTTTTTCTCTCCATATACTCTTCCCTCCTTGCATCACTTCTACTTTTTAAAAACCTCGCATATGCTAACTTTTTCTCCCTTACTACTCTCTTAACATCATCATTCCACCAATTGCTCTTCTTCTCTCCCACACCCACTTTCCTGTAACAAACTTCTGCTGAACACACTGACACTACATTCTTAAACCTACCCCATACATCTTCGACCCCATTGCCTATACTCTCACTAGCCCATCTATCCTCCAATAGCTGTTTATATCTTACTCTAACTGCCTCCTCTTTTAGTTTATACACCTTCACCTCTCTCTTACTTACTGCTTCTATTTTCCTTGTAGCCCATCTACCTTTTACTCTTACTGTAGCTACAACTAAAAAGTGATCCATCTATGGCCCCTCTATAAACATATACATCCTCAAGTCTACTCAGCAGGTCTTTATCTACCAATACGTAGTCCAACAAACTACTGTCATTACGCCCTACGTTATATCTTGTATACTTATTTATTCTCTTTTTCTTAAAGTATGTATTACCTATAACTAAACCCTTTTCTATACAAAGTTCAGTCAAAGGGCTCCCATTATCATTTACACCTGGCACCACAAACTTACCTACCACGCCCTCTCTAAATGTTTCTCCTACTTTAGCTTTTAGGCCCCCTACCACAATTACTCTCTCACTTGGTTCAAGGGTTCCTATACACTCGCTTAACATCCCCCAAAATCCCTCTCTAGACCGAAAATATCTGCATTATTTCTGTACTGTTGAATGTATTACACGATCGGTGTATGATTCGTTCTATACACTGACTATCCAAACTCTTCACGAGACTTCACTATCCAGGTGCTGGGTACATACATTATCTAGAAGAATCTTCTCTAAAAGAAGTACAATATATATGGTGTTGTGCTAAATGTTCTCAATATTTGTAATGAAAAAAATATATGTAATTGAGTATATAATGCCGAGGTCTTTGTGGAAAACTAATGGGCTGTGAGGAACAGTCTCTTGAAAGCTGATGATAAGCACTGATTCATCTTAAATAATCTGGTTGTTCCTGCAGCGGAGAATATGGACATGGTTCCTGACAGCAGCATTGATGTGGTGGTGACCACGCACGTTTTCTGCTCTGTGCACAACACCAAGAAGATGTTGCAACAGATTCTTCGTGTACTAGCACCAGTAAGTCAATAACATCCTCCATGTACTATTACTAGTAAGTCAGTAACATCCTTCGTGTACTAACAGTAAGCCAATATCCTCGTCTGGGTACTAGCTACAGTAAGTCCATGACGTTCTTTGTGTACTAGCTCCAGTAATAACATCCTTACTGTGCAGCAGACCCCACTTTCCCTCACTTAATGAGCTAGATAAGGACCAAAAAATTATTCACTGAGCAAAACTTACGGTAAACGAATCTAATGTTCTCGTAAGAGACCATGTTGTGACGCGAGATGCAGACCTTCTTTGTGATTACCTTATGAAGCGTCCAGTTGTCATCGTCCCCATGGCCTGGTCCAGACCAGACTTCTCAGTTGCTGGCCTGATTGACCAAGCTGTTGATACTGGCTGAATACAGTCCAACATATGCACCACAGTCCGGATGATATGAAACTGATTTGAGAAACTTATCAAGTTTCCTCTTGAAGACAGCCAGAAGTTTCCAGGTAATTATCTCTATGCGCGAAGAAAGGGTGCTGAAAGAGTCAGGGACCTCTGACACAAAGTTCTTAATATATTCATTGTGCCATTGCTTTCACTGAGGCACTTTACACTGTCTGCCAAGTCTCTTGCTTTCATACAGAAGGATTTCACTGTGCAAGTTTGGGACCAATCCTTCCAGGTGTAAATTATAATGTATCTTTCCAGCCTACAGTGCAAGGAGCACATTTAAAGAGGCTTCAGATGTTTCCAATAGTTCAGATGTTTGATTAAGCTTATACCGACAGCGAAGGCTCTCTGTTTTCTAGCTCTGTATTCTCTCTTGACTTGATGGAGACCGTTAATAAATAGCAGCATTCCAGACTGAAGAGAACAAGTGACTTTTAGTTTATGTTCTATCTCCTTTGAGTATTTAGGATTTCTACTTTCATTTATTGCTTCTTTCTCCCTCTATTTCTCCTCGACTCTATATGAATCTATCTGTTCTTGATGTTCTTCATTTTCCTAACCAGAGTGTTCTTTCTTGCTTCACACTATGCTGCCTTTGAGAACCTTTCATATACTTCATCATCACTAGTAGAGGAATACATGCCCGCCTGTCTACCTACCTCTCTCCCTACCTACCAACCTACCTCCCTCCCTCCCTACCTACCTACCTCCCTCTCCCTCCCTCCCTCTCCCTCCCTCCCTCCCTCTCCCTCCCTTCCTTCCTTCCTCCCTCTCCCTCCCTTCCTTCCTCCCTCTCCCTCCCTCCCTCCCTCTCCCTCCATCTCTCTCCCTCCCTCCCTCTCCCTCCCTCCCTCTCCCTCCATCTCTCTCCCTCCTTCCCTCCCTCTCCCTCCTTCCCTCCCTCTCCCTCCTTCCCTCCCTCTCCCTCCTTCCCTCCCTCTCCCTCCTTTCCTCCCTCTCCCTCCCTCCCTCTCTCTCTCTCACTCCCTCTCTCTCTCTCTCCTTCCCTCCCTCTCTCCCTCCCTCCCTCCCTCTCTCTCTCTCGGGCATACACAGACTTGGAAACTTTGTCTGGTGTTTCAGTCAGAATTATAGGCTCGGTGTAGTCTACTACCATCTCTTCAAATGTAACAATATAACAATATGACACACTTTCATGGTGGGGCCCAGGGAACAGGTAAGGCTGCCTTTCTATTTAGTGGCATATGATGAAGTGTTTCAATTGTCTCCTCACTGACTTCTATTGGGTATCCAGTGGGACTGTCGGATGTGACATAGTGTGTCTTGGACTCCACCATGCAACATGTTGTTGTGAGCTTGTTCAGTGATTAACCTAGTTTACCACTGATGGTTAGGCATCAATATAAAATGCAAAGATATATGGGCCACAATTTCTTCCATGTACTGTTCATTGTAGCGACTGTCATTTCCTCTCAAGCCTCATCGACAATGCTGACAGTATTCAGGATCTCAGTGCTAACACCACATGTCTGTTCTCAGTGCTAACACCACGTGTCTGTTCTCAGTGCTAACACCACGTGTCTGTTCTCAGTGCTAACACCACGTGTCCTGCGCTCCTGCAACCCACTGGTTCCAGCGGTCAGGGCAGTAACAGCCTAGTTGATCAGGTCCTGCTCCACCACGAGGGCTGGTCAAGGACCGGAGTGTGGGGACGTTGACCCCCAGAACGCCCTCTACATAACATGCCTAACCGGTATTATTCGAGGAAGAGGTCGTAATGGAGGGAAAAAGTCTGCGGCCTGTACAATTGGTCATTAAACAAACAGGAGCCGGGCATTAAGGGGCAGTGGGGGCCTATGTTGTTTGGTCATTACGTTATGACAAGGTTCATTAAGCGGGGGTCCATTGTGTTAGTTCTCTTAAGTATGCAAAGCCTAAATAAAGGCTTACACACTGGGTAGAAGGGTTCAATATGGCATAAGCTCTTGTGGTCCTTTAAACACCCAGTAACATAAAAATATCTAACCTCAAGACTCCTCTAAAGAGTAAATAGACGCAGGATTTATATTATTTCAATACCAAAAAGTTGATAAATTACACACAGGTGCAACGTCTGGGTATCGGTAGCCTTGATGAAAGACTATAGTGCTCAACACTTGCTGTTAGGCTGAGGTATTGTTCACATTCTCTTCTCCAGTCCTCAGTTTATGTCCTTGTGTTGTACTGATAAAGCCACTGATTGGCAAAACGTTTACAAAATAAAGATACCTCAGATGTTGCACATACAAATAAAAACTTCACTATAAACAATGTTAGTTATTTCTAACCAAAGGATAATTATCACAGTTTAGCACAGAAAAATTATGTTTCAGATTTAAAAACATGTATGTAGAGAGATAGGCAGATAAGCTGATAAATCTAGCATCTCCTGATGAATATATGTACAATAATGCTGTCATTACCTCAGAGAGTGTGCATAAATGGGAAGGAAGAAGAATGGGGACCAGTTACAAGCAGTGTGCCACAGGGGTCAGTACTGGAATCCTTGCTCACAAGGGAATCATGGATTTATATGAGGTTATACCTCAACTTTACATGTCCTTGGTAAGGCCTCATTTAGATTATGCTGCTCAGTTCTGGTCTCCATGCTACAGAATGTTTATAACTGTGCTGGAAAATATGCATAGAAGGATGGGTAAGTTGATCCCATGTATCAGAAACCTTTCCCTCGAAGATAGACTGAACATACTGAATCTGTACTCAAGAAAAACCTAGCTAGATACAGGGGGTACTATGACTAAAGTGTACAAACAAAGCAGGGATACATAAAGGGATGTAAATAACGCGGAAAATATCTAACAAAGACAGGACTCGGGGCAATGAATTCAAGTTGGATAAATTTTTATTTGTAAATGATATAGGGAAGTATGAAGGTTTGGAAACAGAGCTGTAAATGTGTGAAGTAAGTCCCAGGTAACATCACTGAGGCAAAAACTTTGGGTAGCTTTAAATATAGACTGGACAGGTATACGAGTGGGTGTGATGGGGTGAGAACTGGACGAGTCTAGCATGGGCAACAGGCCTACTACAATGTTCTTTCATTATTTTCTTATGTTCTTCCAGGGAGGAAAGTTTTACTTCTACGAGCACATCAAAGAATTCGACACAGAGCGACATTCCACTAGACAAAAAATTCAAGACTTTCTAACAACAACAGGAATTTGGCAATTCCTGTTTGATGGTTGTGAATTAACACGAGACATGTTGGAGGACATTCAAGAAGCAGGTTTCACCAAAGTACAAGCACTACGGTTTTACTGTCCTATGGAGCATTTTATTTTCCAGCTGGTAAAGCCGAGCCTGAAGGGTGTAGCTCAGAAGTAACAGACATTACACTGGTCTGCATCTGGAATGTTTTAATTTTTATTTTTATTCATGGTTGCAATCTTACATATTCTTGGGCTGCTGATTGTAAATATCTAAACCATTTTGCTCTATCATGTATGGATTTTGAATAAAATACAAATTAATGATAATAAAAAATGTGAATTTTTAATAAATTGTTAATTTATTAAAATTAGGCAAGTAATCATGGAAAATCACATTCTGTTGGTTTTAAGAACATATGAATTCTAACTCAACATGAATCATAACAAATGATTTTATTAAAAAAATATACTTCTAATGGTTAGCCTAAATACTGAATCAAAGGAAGGGGGACCGCTTTGATTTCGCTTGTGCTGTGCATCAAGACCATTACATTTCAGTGACCAGCAGTAATCTGCCATCATGCTGACATTTCATTTGCCCTGGTATCGAGTTTCCATGGTGCAAATATCCTGATGGAACCGCTCTCCTTGTTCCTCACTGTAGTCCCCACAACTGTTGGGAAAATAGTCAAGAGGTGAATGCAGAAAGTGCATCTTCACTCTCATTCTAGACCCAAGTTGTTGGAAACTTGAAATCAGGTCTTGGATCATTTTTTCATATTTGGGGAAGCGTCCATTTTCCAGAAGTTGTGGGCAACCTGCTTGAATGAAAACCACATATTCACCTCAACACCTGCTAATGCTTCTTCAAAATGTTTGTCCTTCACCAATTCCCGAATCAGAAGGCCAACAAAGATTCCTGCCTTTAACTTGCCTTCACTTATGTTTGGAAACTTTGACTCCAGGTACAGTGGAACCCCGAGTTTTGGCCATAATCCATTCCAAGAGCTAGGCCTAAAGTCGAAATGGCCTAAAGTCGAAGCAATATTTCACATGAGAAATAATGTAAATCCAATTAATCCATTCCACTCAAAAATATTCACAAAAAATTCACTTTTTTAAAGAATAAATACTATAGTTTTACATACAGAAAACTATGAGAAATATAAAGCACTAATTTTAATGGATAAATGAACACTTAAATCAGTTTTACTTTTATTGAAGACTCTTGCTGGCATATGAGAGAGGCAGGAGAGTTTGTTTGGAGGCAGGACAAGATAGTCCTTCAATATGACACTAATATCAACCCTATGGCTTATTTATCTAGCACAATTCATCTAATATGACATAAACAATATTAATAACATACAAACATGTATACTCTAGAATGAATAAAATATGTCATGTCTCTCTCCCTAACCAATGAGAGTTGTTGTGTTGTTTGTTGTTGGGTGTATAAGGGCCACTGAAAGATAATCCTTACATAGTGGTGGTGATGGCGGCAGCAGAGATGGCAGTGTTGTCAGTCGCCCTATATAACTCCAACAACATTGGAGGAGTTAGTTTCGTGCTGTCCTTTTTCTATCGATTAATCACTTAACTTACTTGCTACACTTTATCGCTGGTTGGTGCTATAGCCTTTATCGACTCATGCTGCTTTAGTATTGTACATATCATAGAATCACTGAAGAAGGCACATTCTCTCCTCTCTCTTCCTCCTCCACTTTGGTACTTTGCTACAATTTCTTTCTTTAATTCTATCATGTTTCTCACTTTCTTTACCAAAGGGCTCTCACTATGAAGTTTATTTGGGCTCATGGTGGCTTATTTCACAGTCACAATCAATAAACAAGCACTAAACACAATGAATTTATTGTGAAATGTTTGGATGAGCACACAGGGTAATGTTCACTCAAGGATAAACAAAGCTAGACAGGCTCATGATGCCTGCGTGGACAGGTCTGGTACACCCCGACTGAAACGGGGCACAGGCTGAAACTCGGGACAAAATTTAGCTGAAAAAAGCAGTCAAAACTCGAAGCGGCCAATACTCAGGGCAGCCGAAACTCGGGGATCCACTGTACTTGAAAGCAGTTTCATTCTTGTTCAAGGCCTGCAGAAAATTTTTCATAAGCCCTAATTTGATGTGTAGCGGTGGCAGCAGAATTTTCTTGGGGTCAACTAGTGGCACAGTTTTCACGTTGTGATTTCCGGGTAAGAAGTTAGTTCTTGGTGGCCAGTCTTTTTGTTCGTAGTGCTGGCTGTCTGCCCTACTATCCCAAAGACACAGAAAACAGGGATACTTGGTGTATCTGCCTTGAAGACCTAGTAGGAGAGCAATAACTTTTAAATTGCCACAAATGAGAAAATTGTGATTCTGGTACTTGATTGCAGATATCAGTCTCTTCATATTTGCATAAGTTCCTGACATCTGGACAGTATGGCCAAATGGCACAGATGCAGCTGTGTTGCCATTGTGGAGAAGTACAGCCTTTAAACTTCTTTTAGAAGAATCAATGAAAAACCTCCATTCATATGTCCTGCCTGTCCCAGCTACTGGACCACTATGACAAGGTCCTGGATGCTGTAGAGGATAAACAAAATACAGATGTAGTATACACAGACTTTGCAAAAGCTTTTGATAAGTGTGACCATGGTGTAATAGCACACAAAATGCAGGATAAAGGAATAACAGGAAAAGCTGGTAGATGGATCTACAACTTCCTGACAAATAGAACACAAAGAGTAATAGTAAGCAGAGTGAAGTCCCAGGCAGCCACGGTAAAAAGCTCTGTTCCACATGGCACAGTACTTGCTCCCATTCTATTCCTCATCCTCATTTCTGACATAGACAGAGATGTAAGCCATAGCTTCATGTCTTCCTTTGAGGATGACACTCGGATCACCATGGCAGTGACCTCCATCGAAGACACCGCAAGACTCCAAGCGGACATCAACCAAATCTTCAAATGGGCCACTCAAAACAATATATACTTCAACGAGGAGAAATTTCAACTACTCAGATATGGGAAACTTGAAGAAATTAAAAATGTGCCAGGGTATATCACAAATTCTAACCATACAATAGAGCAGAAAAGTAATGTGAAGGACCTGAGAGTGATAATGTCAGAGGATCTCGCCTTCAAAGCCCACAACAATGTATCTACCTCATCCGCTAGGAAAATGATAGGATGGATAATGAGAACCTTCAAAACTAGGGATGCCAAGCCCATGATGATTCTCTTCAAATCGCTTGTGCTCTCTGGGCTGGAATACTGCTGTACACTAACGGCCCCCTTCAAGGCTGGCAACATTGCAGACCTGGAGAGTGTACAAAGAACTTTCACTGCACACATAAGTATGATAAGGCACCTAAACTACTGGGAATGGTTGAAGGTCCTTGATCTGTATTCCCTCGAACACAGGCGAGAGAGATACATGATAATATACACTTGAAAGGTCCTGAAGAGAGTGGTACCAAGCCTGCACACGAAAAATCACTCCCTATGAAAGCAAGAGACTCGGCAGGAGATGCCTCCCAGCATACATAAGGGGGATTACCAATAGACCCCTGGCTGTCTTCAAGAAGGCACTGGACAGGCACCTAAAGTCAGTACCTGACCAACCGGGCTGTGGTTCATATGTCAGCTTGTGTGCAGCCAGCAGTAGCAGCCTGGTTGATCAGACCCTGATCCACCATGAGGCATGATCTCAGACCGGGCCACGGGGGCATTGACCCCCAAAACCCTCTCCAGGTAAACTCAAGGTAATCTGCTTTGTATGACATCCCCATGTGTTCAATAAGGCCAGAAATATTTAAACAGAAAACTAAAGACTCCTCTTTGTCAAACAACTGAGTGAATTTCACTTCATGATGATGGTACAAAGCGAATGTTGCTCCAGGAACTAAAAGCCTATGTTCCTTCAGTCTAGAGCCAAGTAACTGTGTACTTTCTTTTGGAAGGTTAAGGTTTCTCACCAAGTCATTGAGCTCAACTTGGTTGAAGGGTTTGGGATTGTCATTTGTTGGTGGTTCATAGTCTACTTCCAACTCCTTAGAATCACTGGTGTCAGACTCTGATGAAATTTGCCATGTCTCAGGTGGCACAGGTACAGAAATATCTTCAGTGTGGAACAGGCCTTATTGCTGAAGGTGTGCTGAGGGGTGTTAATGTTGCAGTTTACAAACTGTAGTGTAAAGCACCCTTCTGGCAAGACAGTGATGGAGTGAATGATGGTGAAAGTTTTTCTTTTTCGGGCCACCCTGCCTTGGTGGGAATCGGCCAGTGTGATAATAAAAAAAAAAAAAAAAAAAATTATGGAGGATGGGTATGGGGTGCATAATAAAGATATTAAACTAACTATATTATGTCTTGTTGAATTCAGCTACTTTAGTCATACAAAAGTAGCAGTCATCATGGTGGTTCATCTGCTCCCACCATACCACTGGTGCTCCAAAGGGCATACACTTAAGTTTTCCAGCTGACTACATTTGGAGCTTACTGATGCAACTCTTGCAAGCTTTGTGTTGTGCAAATGATTTGTCCTGGTCTCCAATTTTGCAGCCAAAACAAGCAAAGTAGCAGTGCTTCAATAAAGGAGTAATGTTGCTCTGGGAATCTGAAGGGGTGAATTGCCCGCAGACATAGCAAAACATGTCAGGTGAATTTATGCAGCCTCTAGACATACAGTGGACCCTCAGTTAACGCCTTTAATCCATTCCAGAGAGCTAGCCTTTAACCGATTTAGCCTTTAACTGAATTAATTTTCCCCATAAGAAATAATTAATCCATTCCAGACACCCAAAAGTATTAAACAAAATAATTTTTTTACATGAAATATACATTTCCCTACACAGAAAACAATGATACATGAAGAATAAAACAATAATAACATCACACTTACCTTTATTGTGGACTTGTTGATGAGTGATGAGACATGAGGAAGACAGAGGATGAAGGTGTTCTATTGTTTGGAAGAGGAATCCTCTTCCATAAAGACTTCAGGTAACAAGTCCTTTTCTGGCTTGTGTCCTGGGAGTGCCTTTTCCTCCTGAGTAATGTAGGGCCTGTTTGGCATTTTCTTCCTAAACAGGCCTGTTTGGCATTTTCTTCCTAAACAGGCCTTTTTCATCACAATTGAACACTTGTTGGGGTTTACTTTTTTAGCCTCTATGTACCCCTTAAATTAAGGTAGTAGGTTGGTAGACAGCAACTGCCCAGGGAGGTACTACCGTCCTGCCAAGTGAGTGTAAAACGAAAGCCTGTAATTGTTTTACATGATGGTAGGACTGCTGGTGTCCTTTTTTCTGTCTCATAAACATGCAAGATTTCAGGTACGTCTTGCTACTTCTACTTACACTTAGGTCACACTACACATACATGTACAAGCACATATATACACACCCCTCTGGGTTTTCTTCTATTTTCTTTCTAGTGCTTATTCTTGTTTATTTCCTCTTATCTCCATGGGGAAGTGGACCAGAATTCTTCCTCCGTAAGCCATGCATGTTGTAAGAGGCGACTAAAATGCCGAGAGCAAGGGGCTTGTAACCTCTTCTCCTGTATATATTACTAAATGTAAAAGGAGAAACTTTCGTTTTTCCTTTTGGGCCACCCCGCCTCGGTGGGATATGGCCGGTGTGTTGAAAGAAAGTACCCCTTAAAGTCATGCACATATTTTTCAGCCACTTTTTTGTCAGAACTGGTAGCCTCACCATGCCCTATCATACCATACCACCATCCCAATTGCTACCACCCTCTACCACCACCACTACAACCCTCTACCACTATCACTACCACCCTCTACCACAATCACTACCACCCTCTACCACAATCACAACCACTACCACCCTCTACCACCATCACAATCACTACCACCTTCTACCACCATCACTACCACCCTCTACCACCATAATCACTACCACTTTCTATCACCAGCACTACCACCCTCTCAACCACTACTGCCCTCTACCACCATCACAATCACTACCACCCTCTACCACCACCACTACAACTCTCTACCACCATCACTACCACCCTCTACCACCATCACAACCACTACAACCCTCTACCACCATCACAACCACTACCACCCTCTACCACCATCACTACCACCCTCTACCACCATCACAATTGCTACCACCCTCTACCACCATCACAATTGCTACCACCCTCTACCACCACCACTATAACTCTCTACCACCATCATTACCACCCTCTACCACCATCACTACCACCCTCTACCACCATCACTACCACCCTCTACCACCACCACTTTCGTATTTTTCTACAAACTTTTTCCTAAGTTATATATGTTTCTCACATTCTTTACTATAGGGCTTGCACTAGAAGCTTTCTTGGGGCCCATGATGGCTTATTTAGCAGTTACAAGCACCAAAAATAATGAAATAATACAAAGTATATCGCATATACCCGTGGAATTGTCCTCACTGGCTTTGTAAGCAATGGCACACTGGCTGTTACACGGAGTGAGTGGCCAGGCCCACTCAGGGTGCCATGCTGACAAGTTCAGGATGAAAACTCCTGAGTGTTTAGGTGTTATCCAAGCCAATTTTTTTACGCCAAAGTGAGGCGTTATCCGATTTTGGTGTTATCCGATGCAGGCGTTAACTGAGGGTCCCCTGTATTAATAATCTGAAAATAAAGAAAAATATATTAGCTTTAACATTTAAGTCAATATAAGGTAAGCATTTTAATTGGTAATATACCACTTTCTCATTTACTTATGTTATACGAAAAGACAAAAGTAATGTTTCCATATAACTTGACAACCTGATGTGACAGAGATGAATAAAAAACACAATGAATCATTATTTTCCATATATGTATGTGAAGGCTTACTCAGCCCTGTAACAACTTCAGACAGTATTACTCAGGCTGGCTCCTCCTCAGGAAAATTAATGAATAGAAAAAGAAATAATAATTCACAAAGATAAACACTATTATTTATTAAATTAAACATAAAACAATAAAACATGAAAGGTATATCCTATTTGAAAGAAAAATGAAAAATTAAATGAATAAAATAACATTTGAACTCAACGCTAATATCTACTGGGGTGTCTGGTGTTGGTGACACTGTTGTTGAAATTGTAGCCGTTGCTGATGATAAGGGGGGGGGTCGCAGGTGTTGGTGACCATCCACTGGCTAGTTCTTCACAGTATACCAGTGAGTAGTATCCCGATGACAGGAAAGCAGGTTCTTTACCGCTGCAATGATGTGGGGTTACGTCCTGCAATTTCATACAGGTGCACAGGTACTTAAATGCAAAATGGGGAAGTCTCTGGACGTTAGTCCTTCTCCTTTTCTGCTCGTTGATTGCCAGGTGACCCTCTCTGACATCCAAGCTGGAAAGATAGACAGGTTACCCACTGCTTAAATAATCACTCTCCATGGTAAGTCTGATACTTAAAAGATGTGGTGATTATTACAACAGTCAACATAGAGCAAGGCTGAAAAGACTAAGTTTATTATTGATCAAAAGTGAAGCTTTTAACCAATAAATCCACTAGAATACAAGGCAGGCATGTACTTACAGTAGTGTTGGGAGCTGTGAGTCGAGTGATTTGCTGTTTGACCAGAGCCCCACACGTCACCTTTCAAGGGGGGGGGAAGAGGGAGGGGAAGGGATAGCCGGAGCTAGACTGACCCTACGTTAACAAGCAGCCGGCAATCAAACTATCACTTTAGGGATGGGGGAGAAAAGGCGGGAAAAACGGAAGTGTGACTTACCCTACCTTAACTAGTAGCCGGCAATGAAACTATCACTTTAGGGGAGGGGGAAGAAAGGCGGGAGCGTGACTTACCCTACCTTAACTAGTAGCCGGTAATGAAACTATTGTTACTATATTGCTACTCCTATCTATTGAACTTTTCCCTCACAATGTATATACCGAAAAAGATACCATAGAGTCAATAAAAAAAAAATCATACAGCCCAGTGTTATAAATGGTAAAATAGGGCAATATGGTAAACTACAAATACAGTGGATCCCCGCTTAACGATCACCTCCCAATGCGACCAATTATGTAAGTGTATTTATGTAAGTGCGTTTGTACATGTATGTTTGGGGGTCTGAAATGGACTAATCTACTTCACAATATTCCTTATGGGAACAAATTCGGTCAGTACTGGCACCTGAACATACTTCTGGAATGAAAAAAATATCGTTAACCGGGGGTCCACTGTATATAAAAAAGTAGAAGTAATAATAAAGAGTAATATTATTAATATAACCAAAGAAAGTGATAAAGAGTAACAATAAAGAAATTTTGTAGTGATTAAAAATAATTAAGACTATGAGGTAGAGGGTACAAGAATTTTAGAAACAAATTTTTATGGCAGTATATAACAGTTACAGAGTGGTTCATAACACTACTTGTGGACAGTGGGTATAAACTGCGCCTTACTCTGAGTCAGTTAAACCAGCTTCACTAAGGAATTTCTTTAGTTCGTAACCTGCAGAGATGAAGTCTCTCTTCCCAGTGGGCTCTTTCCTAACTGCAATTTTACCATCCCTCACAAAGCACTGATGGATTTTTTTGGTTGTGGCATAATTTTCTTAGTTGATAAAGGAGGTTTTGAATTGTTTTGGTAAGGCACTCATTAACATATACTACCTTGGATTTCACAGATGTGGATGTTTTTAACAGGTTATTTCTTTGCAAGCTGATGTTGAATTTTAATAGCACTGTTTTTTTTCCCGCTTGGTAGCCCTTCAGTTTGCAGTGTTTTACTTTATCACTATGCATGTTTAGGTGAAGGTGATCCTTGATAAGCTGTTGGGTGGTCTCCATGCATCTCTCTTAGATGACTAGGTGAGAAATGGTGGCTATTAACTACAACAGGATCAGATAGCTGTTATTGGTCATTATGGTCTTGGAAGTTGTTGATGACATTGGAGAACTGGAGATCCACTCGTGATCTTTCTTCTCTGAGGTTGGAATTTAGGTTTGTGACTTGCTCCCGAAGGCGACTGATGGTTTGCTCAGTTTCAGTGTAGCTGTTGTTTTGTTGGTCTATTGTATGAATTTTGCCTTCTAAGCTTGTGATTCTGTCAAGGAATTGATCGTTGGTGGTTTTTAGTTGTTGTACTTCCTGGGTGAGTGTGCCAATTGTTGTTCTTAATTCCTGCGTTTCTCGAGTTAATGTGGACAGGTTTTTACTGTAACGCCCTGCAGATGAAAGTGAGGAAAGCGTGGCAAAAACGGCAAAAATCAGTGAAAGTGAAGTAAAAAAAAATAAAAAAATGTAGCAATTAAGTTCTTTGATAAAGTGTACCATTAAGAGTGTAGCAAGTAAGTTAGGTAAGTTAAGCATGAAACAAAACGAACTTCTCTAATCTCCTCTGCCTAACTTCTCCACCCTCCACCTCCACCAGCATCTTCCGTTAGCCCGAGTCGTCTGATCTCCAAGGCAAATACACTTTATATAACTAGTTTATTTCTTTACATTTTCTTTTATTATGTTTTTATACAATATTTAAAAATACATTTTTCTTATTTAAAAACCCATAAAAAAAATTGGGGTGTTATTTTGGGGGCTACAATGGATTAATGGCATTTCAGTTAATTTCAATGAGGAAAATCAATTTGACATATGAGCAAATTGAGTTACGAGTGTGGTCATGGAATGAATTAAACTCGTAAGTCAAGGTACAATTGTATCTAACCCATGTGGTCATGTTAAGGAATGATATTAAAAAAAAAAAAAAAAAAAAAAAAGCTTGTCTCAAATGTTTCCATACAATTTGTTGGTCAGTACTGCACGCAGCGGACTTCCCATTACTAAACCAAAACAATGTCTGAAACACTGTTCTATATATAATGAAATGACACATCTCATTGAGGACTCTAAAGTTTTATTGATAAATAAAACACTTGTGCAACACTTGGGGAATCTTTTTTCCCAAGTGTTGCACAAGTGTTTTATTTATCAACTTGTCGGGTTTCTAAATCATTTATCCAACTAGCAAGTCATGGCGGGACAGAGGAAAGTTGGTTTCATTTGTAATGGAAACAGACACAAAATGCAGTCACTTTAGGGCATATTTAATGAAAACTCATTTAACCCTTTGAGGGTTGACAGGCCCTCTCAGAAACTCGTTCTCAGGGTCGGCCAAATTTCAAAAAAAAAAAAAAAATTCTTATGAAAAAATAGTTTTTTTTTCTAAACATTATAGGTTAAACAAAAAAAATTTACCGTCAATACTTACCGAGATATGGAGGCGTGAAGTTTGCCAAAATTGAACAACATCTGGTAACATCGCCGACTGCCGTCACCCGGTATTTTTCTATTTACTTTTTTATGTACTATTTTCAATTATTTTTCGATTTTTCTTTTTCTGAGTAACTTTTATGGCCTCTGAGGCCAACACGATCAGTATTTTGTAAGTTATTTCTTTTTCAATACTACACAATAAGGGCGTAAACACTGTTGTCATTATTTTGTTTATAGAAAATATTTACACAAACAAACGATATGAAATGTTGTTTATTACTATTTTTCTATATTTTATGTACACATATACAGTCACAGGGAATGTTTCTAGAAGTTCTGCAGCTTGTGGAAGTCTTTGAAACATGGTGTCATGCACAGTGGTGTTTTACATTCCTCACACATAAAACTAGTGTCTCTGTGTTGTTGTGGGCGTTGTTTTGTATGTGCACAGACGTAACACCTCTTCTGAGCCTTTCTCTTGAAAGCAGTAACAAGCAGTTTTACTAGGAAGTGATCACCATGCTTCAGACGAGAAGGTAGTTGTTGATAATTTGGTGGGCGGTCTATTGCAGGTGCTGTTCCTTGGTACTTGAATACTATTTGTCTGATGACAGACAAACAGAATTCACCATACTGTGGTTTGTTTCTGGTGCTCATCTTATACATATTATAAGCATTGAGCATGGAAATGTCCAGAAGATGGAAAAAGAGTTTGATGTACCACTTATAACTCTTGCGAACACAATCAGCAAACCCAATCTGCATGTCACATTTGTCCACTGAACGCATGTTGAAGGTGTAATCAATCACAGCTGCAGGTTTTAGAATGGGTTCATTGCTCTCTCTATGCTGCCTGCCACTGTCTGCCATTTCATTAGGGTGAACTGATGACAACAGTGTGACATCTTGTTTGTCATGCCACCGAAATGCCATGATGTCATTGGCAGCAAATGCCTGCACCTCACCTCTATGAGTGCCAGTGTCAAACCTGGGCATATGTTTCCGATTTGCAAGCACTGTGCCACACACATCTGTCATGTTCACTCGCAAAAAATCACTGAGTGAGGGGCTTGTGTACCAGTTATCTGTATATAATATATGCCCCTTACCAAGGTATGGTTCTATCATTGTTCTAACCACATCACCTGAGATGCCTAATAACTTCCTGGTATTTTGCAATGTATAACTTCCAGTGTACACAATAATATCCAATACCAGACCACTGTAACAATCACAAAGCACAAACAACTTTATACCAAAGCATTTCCTCTTGCTTGGTATGTACTGCTTGAAAGAAAGTCTTCCTTTGTACAGAATCAAAGACTCGTCAATTACAAGCTTCCTGAAGGGATAAAAATGCGTACTGAATTTCTCTTTCAGATACACAAACACATTCCTAATCTTATATAACCTGTCGTTTCTGTCAGGTCTGGTTTTGTCTGAGAAGTGAAGCATATGTAACATTAGCACAAATCGATTCACTGGCATTATATCACTGAAACCTGGGGTTGCAATCAGGCGGTCTGTTGACCAGTATGATTTCACTTTGTGCTTATACACATGTGGCATAAGCATCATTGTGGCAAAGAAAAGATACATCTCAGCCACAGTTGCCTCCTTCCACTGGTGTAGACGTGATTTTGGTGAAAGTAATGTGTTTGCTATGGTGTACTCGTAGTATGTGTTGCTTTCCATGACAATACTTTCCATCAGTGGATCGTCAAAGAATAACTCGAAACATTCCAGTTCAGTGGCATTGTTCCCAAGCGTACAAGATGGCCGTATTCCACTTTGGCTGTCATCAAACTGGTGGGCATTTGGAACAAAATTGACAGCTTCCTGCCAATCCCAGGTGCGGTCTGCTGGTGGATACTGGACAATGACAGGTGGTTGTGGTTGTGGAGGCTGGTGTGGTGGGTGGGTGGGGGATGGTGGGTTTGTTGTAGATCAGCTGAGGCAGCGGCATGGGTGGCAGCATGGGTGGCAGCATGGCCCACTGCTGGTGCCTCACCGCCAGCACCACTACCACCACGCACATTTTCCATCCCAATTGCAACAGTATCATCGTCATTTTCACTGTCTGTTCCTGTTGTCAGCCACAGGATGTACTCCGAGATGCACTTCTTCCCCTTGGAATAGCATATGGCACACTACCAGAGCGCATATATCGTCGTATATACTGACGCTTCACTGGGGAATATTGCACTTCACTATCACTACTGGAACTAGTTTGAAGAGCTTGTAGTTCATATTCACTATCACTATCATCACACATGCTCTCATCTGAGTCTGAGATTTTGGGAAAATAGAAGTTTCCTCTTGGATTCTGGTACAACTGAACTTGAACAAGACGGCCCAGCACCAAAGGTGGAAGGCTGAGGGTCGTCTGGGTTTTCCTCACTATTACCGATATTATGGTCATTAGTTTCGGTCAAAACCTCACCAGAACCTTGAAACTCATCTTTACTGGCACTTCCATCTGTATTAGAACTGTCACTGGGGAACAAAAGTGTCCCAATTCGCCGAGGAGTGAGGAGCTTCTTACTGCGAGGCATGGTGGACATTGTTTACTAAGATGGTGTTCCCACAATGCACCACTGGGTCCCAGATTTTTTTCTACCGCGCACACCGACCACACAGACCCATTCTCTCACATCTAGGTCTACCAGCCTTTTCCCGCATGATTTGGCGGCACTAGAATTTATGCGTACTAGTACGCCAAAAAACCCTGCGTGTAAGCCGTACTAGTACGTCCAAAACCCTCAAAGGGTCAATAGTTGCTCGTTTTGGGTGTGGGACAGAGGTAGGACCTGTGGGAAATGCAGACATGGGAGAATGATGTAGGGAGAGAGTGAGTCGGGGATAGGCAGTAACATGATACCTATGCCTATACTCTACGATGCCACATTCTTCTACCAACTATAAATTAAAGTCGAATTTAATGATGAAGCCTCTATATGCTAATATCCCATACCACCTCTTATAAGTATTTAAGCTGAGTCAGAGTTAGACATAAAGTAATATACATAGCTTAATACCTACAATTACTTTCATCACAGCCAACGCAAATTGACAAAAGGTGCCAGCAACCAGGGCACCTCGCCGACCCACAGTAGTCACAAAAACAACGACGAGTATGGAGGGTAGGTGAGCGAACTCCGCCTGGCCACGCCGGTTTACTTATATAACCACTTAGTTAAAGAGGGCGACTTACCCTACACTAGGCTACTGCAGTGAAGAACCCTAACATTTGCTAATTATCTTACAACGTGAATTAGACTACTCTTCACTGTTACATTACGTAATGACTCGGCAGTGTCTCTCCTACACAAAGCCAGGTGCAGCCAGTGACTCGCAGTACCTCATGGTGTTATAAGTAAGTTTATTCAGGTATACACAAATATAGTAGAAGTGATGCAAGGAGGGAAGAGTATATGGAGAAAAAGAGAGAGGTTAAGAGAGTGGTGAAGTAATGTAGAAAGAGAGCAAATGAGAGAGTGGGTGAGATGTTATCAACATATTTTGTTGAAAATAAGAAAAAGTTTTGGAGTGAGATTAACAAGTTAAGGAAGTCTAGAGAACAAATGGATTTGTCAGTTAAAAATAGGAAAGGAGAGTTATTAAATGGAGAGTTAGAGGGAATATTTTGAGGAATTGTTAAATGTTGATGAAGATAGGGAAGCTGTGATTTCGTGTATAGGGCAAGGAGGAATAACATCTTGTAGGAGTGAGGAAGAGCCAGTTGTGAGTGTGGGGGAAGTTCGTGAGGCAGTAGGTAAAATGAAAGGGGGTAAGGCAGCCGGGATTGATGGGATAAAGATAGAAACGTTAAAAACAGGTGGGGATATAGTTTTGGAGTGGTTGGTGCAATTATTTAATAAATGTATGGAAGAGGGTAAGGTACCTAGGGATTGGCAGAGAACATGCATAGTTCCTTTGTATAAAGGCAAAGGGGACAAAAGAGAGTGCAAAAATTATAGGGGGATAAGTCTGTTGAGTATACCTGGTAAAGTGTATGGTAGAGTTATTATTGAAAGAATTAAGAGTAAGACAAAGAAAAGGATAGCAGATGAACAAGGAGGCTTTAGGAAAGGTAGGGGGTGTGTGGACCAGGTGTTTACAGTGAAACATATAAGTGAACAGTATTTAGATAAGGCTAAAGAGGTCTTTGTGGCATTTATGGATTTGGAAAAGGTGTATGACAGGGTGGATAGGGATGCAATGTGGCAGATGTTGCAGGTGTATGGTGTAGGAGGTAGGTTACTGAAAGCAGTGAAGAGTTTTAACGAGGATAGTGAGGCTCAAGTTAGAGTATGTAGGAAAGAGGGAAATTATTTCCCAGTAAAAGTAGGCCTTAGACAAGGATGTGTGATGTCACCGTGGTTGTTTAATATATTTATAGATGGGGTTGTAAGAGAAGTAAATGCGAGGGTCTTGGCAAGAGGCGTGGAGTTAAAAGATAAAGAATCACACATAAAGTGGGAGTTGTCACAGTTGCTCTTTGCTGATGACACTGTGCTCTTGGGAGATTCTGAAGAGAAGTTGCAGAGATTGGTGGATGAATTTGGTAGGGTGTGCAAAAGAAGAAAATTAAAAGTGAATACAGGAAAGAGTAAGGTAATGAGGATAACAAAAAGATTAGGTGATGAAAGATTGGATATCAGATTGGAGGGAGAGAGTATGGAGGAGGTGAATGTATTCAGATATTTGGGAGTGGACGTGTCAGCGGATGGGTCTATGAAAGATGAGGTGAATCATAGAATTGATGAGGGGAAAAGGGTGAGTGGTGCACTTAGGAGTCTGTGGAGACAAAGAACTTTGTCCTTGGAGGCAAAGAGGGTAATGTATGAGAGTATAGTTTTACCAACGCTCTTATATGGGTGTGAAGCATGGGTGATGAATGTTGCAGCAAGGAGAAGGCTGGAGGCAGTGGAGATGTCATGTCTGAGGGTAATGTGTGGTGTGAATATAATGCAGAGAATTCGTAGTTTAGAAGTTAGGAGGAGGTGCGGGATTACCAAAACTGTTGTCCAGAGGGCCGAGGAAGGGTTGCTGAGGTGGTTCGGACATGTAGAGAGAATGGAGCGAAACAGAGTGACTTCAAGAGTGTATCAGTCTGTAGTGGAAGGAAGGCGGGGTAGGGGTTGGCCTAGGAAAGGTTGGAGGGAGGGGGTAAAGGAGGTTTTTGTGTGCGAGGGGCTTGGACTTCCAGCAGGCATGCGTGAGCATGTTTGATAGGAGTGAATGGAGACAAATGGTTTTTAATACTTGACGTGCTGTTGGAGTGTGAGCAAAGTAACATTTATGAAGAGGTTCAGGGAAACCGGCAGGCCGGACTTGAGTCCTGGAGATGGGAAGTACAGTGCCTGCACTCTGAAGGAGGGGTGTTAATGTTGCAGTTTAAAAACTGTAGTGTAAAGCACCTTTCTGGCAAGACAGTGATGGAGTGAATGATGGTGAAAGTTTTTCTTTTTCGGGCCACCCTGCCTTGGTGGGAATCGGCCAGTGTGATAATAAAAAAAAAACAAAAAACAAATACAGTTACACAGATTATCACACATAGCAGCATATGTCAACTGAAGTTGACCTACAGACCCCCCACCTTACAACTGTAAGTGCTTGGTAGCAGTACTATTGCATGTGCATTTGTGTGTGTTACTGGCACTAACATGTGAAGGGATCTTCCACCAGCCTTCAGTTCATCAGAGATAGGACACTACACCCTCATATGTTGCTCTGTGTGGAATCGAGGTAAGCAACCTAGTTATCTGGAAATGGGATGGCAGGTTTCCTACACTGGATTCAACTAATGACTTGATTGGATAATTAACTAATCAGTCATACACCTGCACATATACCATCTATTCGACACAGGACCAAAATACTTATATTAAACTTGTCCTGAAGTTATTGTAGGGGTACACACCACAATATGTGGCAGGTGTATACACCACACTATGCAGAGGGAGTATACACCACACTACCACATACACCACACTTGATTATAACTGGACTAATACTGTATCCCCACTAAAAGCAGGCATCATCACAAACACTATGAACCACTACCCAACTTTTCTCATAACCAACTTAGGTAGACTGCCTCAGAACATGACTAAGATCTCTCTTTGACTACATGATGAGTCATCAGTAAATAATTTTATTACTGTCTTACGTAACACTGACTGACTGGGTGAGTTAGCGGACAGGCACGATATTGATGAATGCGTCAAAATATTTCTACACAAAACCCATAACTTTTATAATAGACTTTGTCCAATGAAAATGAAGCAGATCTCAGCAAAGAGACTAAACAGTCCCTGGCTTACAAATAGTGTAATTAAATCCATTGATAAAAAAATTTATATGAAAACAATTCAGACAGGACCTAATAACAAAAGAACTAACTAAACGATACACCTCAATACCTACTAAAATAATACGGAAGTCCAAACAAATGTATTATGTAAACAGGTTTAATGAAATAAAAAGTGATGTGAAAAAGACCTGGAAAACTCTCTCTGAAATTTTGGGCTCTAGAAATTGTCTAGAAACAGAGAGATTAACTTAGTGAAGCCAGACGAACCACACATACAGCCTATACACACTGCCAACAAACTTAATGTCTTCTTTTCTACTATAGGATCAAAACTAGCAATCAAAATCCCAAAAGCAAATATTCAGCCACAAGACTAACTCACTGGTAATTGCCCAAATACTCTATATATAGCACCAATAAATCCCACTGAAGTCTCACTAATAATTAACAACAAGGCAGGAGACCTAAATAACTTGCCACAAATCATGTATAAAAAAGCAGCTCATGTGCTGTCCCCCATTATTGCAACACTATTTAACAAATCTGTCTAATCTTCAATATTCCCATTCATACTCAAGACAGCAAGGGTCACCCCAATGCTCAAAGGAGGCGATCCTACAGAACTAAATAACTACAGACCAATATCTAACTTGCCTTTACTCTCTAAAATCGAAAAAATAATACATAAACAAATCTAATCCTACCTCCTATCCCATAACATACTGAACCCCTGCCAGTTTGGGTTTAGGTAGAAAAAAAAGCACAAATGATGCAATTATTCAGATGCTCGAATTACTATATACAGCACTTGAAAAAATTGAATATCCTCTGGGGCTCTTCATAGACCTACAGAAAGCATTTGATACAGTAGACCACAATATCTTGCACACCTAAAACTAGAGCATTATGAGGTCAGACAACACTCTCTCAATTACCTAAAATCTTATCTTAGTGGTAGACACCAGTAAGTATACACAAACAGCATGACCTCCAATACTTAGCCTGTAGTTGTTGGAGTGCCACAGGGAAGTGTCCTAGGTCCTCTATTCTTTCTTATTTACAGCAATGACCTCCCAAATGTATTGCGACTCCTTAAACTGGTTCTATTCACAGATGACACCACTTATGTCTTCTCCCACCCAAACCTGGCTATACTTATTAATACTGTAAACACGAGCTACATAAAATATCAAACTGGATGATGACCAACAAACTTACTCTCGATATAGACAAAACCTAGTTTATGTTTTCTGGAAACAGAGCATTAAGCATCTAGCTAAACATATCGATAAATGGTTCACCCATTACAAGACACACTGAGGGTAAATTTCTGTCTCCACTTTGACTGTAATCTTAAATTTCAGACCCACATCCAGCATATAACTAAGTTTCCAAAACAGTAGGTATCCTTTCCAAGATACGATACTATTTACTCCAAAGGGCGATCCTTGCTTTATATCACTCACTAATATACCTTTACCTCACCAATGGTTTTGTGCTTGGGGATCTACCACGGCCAATCACCATAAACCTTTAATAACCCAACAAAATAATAATATAATAATACAGTGGACCCCCGCATAACGATGGCATCGCATAGCGATTTTTCCGCATAACGATTACTTTTATCGCAAAATTTTTGCCCCGCATACCGATTAAAAACCCGCATACCGATTTTCGTCCGAGACGCGTCCAATGTGCCCTCACATGTGCCGGCCGTCCCATTGTTTACCAGCCAGCCTCCGCGGTAACATCCAAGCATACACTCGGAATATTTCGTATTATTACAGTGTTTTCGGTGCTGTTTGTGGAAAATAAGTGACCATGGGCCCCAAGAAAGCTTCTAGTGCCAACCCTGTGGTAAAAAGGGTGGGAATTAGTATGGAAATTAAGAAAGATTTTGAAGGGTTTGGGGCTAACCCTGAGAAGCCTATGCCAGTTGTGGAATCCATTGTGCCTACTTCAAAGATTAAGGAAATGTGTGCAGAGTGGGTTGAACTGCAAACCTTTATAGATGAAAATCACCCTGACACAGCTGTTGCAAGCCGTGCTTGTGACTATTTCAATGACAATGTTATGGCCCATTTTAGGAAAGTCTTGAAGGAACGGGAGGTACAGAGCTCTATGGACAGATTTGTTGTGCGACAGAGGTCCAGTGACTCTCAAGCTGGTCCTAGTGGCATTAAAAGAAGAAGGGAAGTAACCCCAGAAAAGGACTTGCTACCTCAAGTCCTAATGGAAGGGGATTCCCCTTCTAAACAGTAAGAAGATAATGCTCTCCCCTCCTCCCATCCCATCAATCATCACCAGATCTTCAATAAAAGTAAGTGTCATGTAATTGTGCATGCCTTTTTCAGTTTGTGTGTATTAAAATTAACATTTCATGTGGTAAAAAAAAATTTTTTTCATACTTTTGGGCGTCTTGCACGGATTAATTTTATTTCCATTATTTCTTATGGGGAAAATTGATTCGCATAACGATTATTTCGCATAACGATGAGCCCTCTTGCACGGATTAAAATCGTTAACCGGGGGTCCACTGTATCTTTATTTCTACAAGTACATGTACAAGGTATACAGGCCTACCTGACATCAATGACATAACACTGGACCTATGGTTATTGGCCATTCTGCTTATCGGCCAACTCGGTTATCGGCCAGTTTTTCGGCTTCCGGTTATCGGCCGGTTTTTTGGCTTCCGGTTATCAGCCGTTATTTCACTTATCAGCCGTACTGAATACATCAACCTGCTGGCCGCTCGCGCGTTCCTGAGTCAGTGTGACTGTGTCTCTGGGCAAGTGAGGAAGCTTCTGCTCATTCATCCAAACATTTCACTATAATCCATTGTTTTTGGTGGTTATTGATTAAGTGCAACTGTGAAATAAGTAACCATGGCACAAAGGGAGTGTAACAGGAAGGCAAGGAGTGTAGCAGGCATGCAGGGAGTGTAGCAGGAAGGCAGGGAGTGTAGCAGGCATGCAGGGAGTGTAGCACGAAGGCAGTGTGTGTAGTAGGCATGCAGGGAGTGTAGCAGGAAGGCAGGGAGTGTAGTAGGCATGCAGGGAGTGTAGCAGGAAGGCAGGGAGTGTAGCAGGCAGGCAGGGAGTGTAGCAGGAAAGCAGGGAGTGTAGCAGGCATGCCACATTCGTGAGTCAGTCTGGCTGTGTCACTGGGTGAGTGAGCAAGACTCTGCACATTCATCCAAACATTTCATTATAATCCATTGTTTTTTGTGGTTGTTTATTCAGTGCAACTGTGAAATAAGCCACCATGGGCCCAAAGAAACACGTTACATAGTGTATAAAAACATGCAATGTTTATATGCGATGTACGTTTAATAATCATCACTCTTGGGCACATTAAATGTCTTATTATAGGTTAATAAAGACATTTTCATCAATCTATGATATTTTCTTCAAAATTATATAAGAAACGTGCAATGTTTATATGCTATCAAGTGGAGAGTTGGGTGGAGAGTAAACTTTACATTTTCTCTGATTCAGCGTTAGAGAAAACTGTGAATCTGGCATCTCGCCCAGTAACCGCCCTTCATATGCGTTTGTTTACAATTCTCGGCATGAATTACTCATTACTTCTCTCTTTGTTTGTGATGGCATCTAAAGGTAGTTATTTTTTTTTTATTATCACACTGGCAGATTCCCACCAAGGCAGGGTGGCCCGAAAAAGAAAAACTTTCACCATCATTCACTCCATCACTGTCTTGCCAGAAGGGTGCTTTACACTACAGTTTTTAAACTGCAACATTAACACCCCTCCTTCAGAGTGCAGGCATTGTACTTCCCATCTCCAGGACTCAAGTCCGGCCTGCCGGTTTCCCTGAACCCCTTCATAAATGTTACTTTGCTCACACTCCAACAGCACGTCAAGTATTAAAAACAATTAAACCCAGTGAACATGGTAATAATATGGCTGTGTAATGTAATATGGCTGTGTAGTGTAGCCCAGGAGGGCTACATACATGTACTGTACCTATATCTACCGCTGCCTACACTGACTTTCTACAAATAAATACTACTCACCTCTTGCCCTACATTAAGACTACAAATATTTTAAGGTAAGTAATGAATGTACTCATTGTTTTGTGTATGTAAAAACTATAGTTAATCTTTAAAAAATGTATTTTTTGCTAAGATTTTTGGATGTCTGAAACGGATTAATTGGATTTACATTAATTCTCATGGGAAATATTATTTCGGTTTCAGGCCAACCTTCTGGAACGGATTACGGCCGATAACCAAGGGTCCACTCTACTACTATATAGAAAGCCACTTGTCATGCTGAGCATTTCAGGTAAATTAAGTCAGTTTTGTCCCAGGATGCAACCCACACTAGTTGACTAACACCCAGGTACCAATTTTATACTGATGGGTGAATAAGGACAGCAGGTGTCTTATGGAAACACATCCCTAATGTTTTCCAGCTGTACGGAGGTGTGGATGATCACAAACTCCAGTGCCAGACAACACATCCCACCACTCTTCAAGGGCTTAAACTTACTTAATATACAAAATACAGTATACACACTTATTATTGTGCCTACTACATATACAGAACATTAACTACAATATCAACCCTCCACTCAGATTTCTCCTAGACAGCTTCAACAGAATACACAGGCATAACTCGGGCACAAAACACTTTTTGACATCCCTCATGTCCATCTCACAGTATGCAAAACTGCAATGCACATAAAGGGCCCGAAGATCAGGAACTCTTTGCCCGAAACAGCAAGAGGTCCCCTGCCCACAAAACAATTTAGGACTATACTCAAAAATCATCTTATCTCTCGATAACAACCATACCCACATAATGCTAAAATCATTTAAAGCAACTCTCCCAAATATTTTATTATCCCTTAACTATTAAGCCATTATTATAAACTTACACATATACATGTATGTTTGTATCATTAACCCTTTGAGGGTTTTCGTCGTACTAGTACGTCTTACGCGTAGGGGTTTTTGACGTACTAGTACTCATAAATTCTAGCGACCTCAAATCTAGTGGGAGAAAGCTGGTAGGCCTTCATATGAAAGAATGGGTCTATGTGGTCAGTGTGCACAGTCTAAAAAAAATCCTGCAGCACACAGTGCATAATGAGAAAAAAAAAACTTTTTCCATTTTTTTTTAATAAATCAGCGACTTTGCAGTGTATTTTCGTATGGTATTTATTGTTGTATTCTAGTTTTCTTGGTCTCATTTTATAGAATGGAAGACATATTACTGAAATTGAGATGATTTTGACTGGTTTTACAATGAAAGGTGCCTTGAAATTGAGCTCAAAGTAGCAGAAATGTTCGATTTTTACCAAACTTCAAAAGTAAACAAATCGTGCCAAGCGTGCAATACACGTCAACTGGTGAGTCTAATATTCTTTCACAAGTGCACCAATAATATTTATACCATTTTTTACACTAATGCAGTAGTCTGCATAACAGTAAATCTTATATTTTTTGTGAGAATAAAAATTCAAAGTGGAAAGCAAAAGAATATAAGAGGGGCCTTGAGACGTGACTAATGACTAGAGGAAATGTCATTTTAGTGCTAGGAATGTCTTTCTTGTTTATTCTGGACCCTATTCCGAAATTGGCATCTTTTGAAATTTGTGTGAAATTGGCAAAATTGCTAAATTCTGACCACTGTACTGGATAGTTGAATTTATAAATGGGTGGTTTCTTGCACCCATTCGATAGAAAAAATGGAGTTCTAGCGAAATATTCATGTTTTTTGTCGACTAGTACAGTGAAATTGGCCGAAAATGGGGCTCAAAGTGGGCAAAATCGCCGATCCGTAAACATCGCCGAGACCGCTAACTTTGCGAGAGCATAATTCCGTAAGTTTTCTATCAAATTTCAAACTTTTGGTGTCGTTATGATCGGGAAAAGATTCTCTATCTTTTCATAAGAGAAAATAATTTTTTTTTTTTTTTTAAATTTGGCCGACCCTGAGAACGAGTTTCGGAGAGGGCCTGTCGACCCTCAAAGGGTTAATTGTACTACCTCATATTAATAACAGAGTAAAATATTGAATATTGTATTCTACCACTCTTCACCTATCTAGACATAAGTAGTCTATAAGCATTAGGTTAAGTCTTCCCGAAATGCCTCGGCATGATAGTGGCTTTCTTTGTACCAATCAAATTGTGAAATGTAAACACACATTGTAACCTTAGCAAAAGAAATAAAATTTTGAGTTTGATTTTGATTTTGAGGTGTATACACCATACTGTGTGGCAGGTATATAAACCACACTATGTGGAAGGTGTAAATACCACTGTACAGCAGGTGTATGCACAACACTATATGAAGAGTGTATACACCACACTTTGCGGAGTATACACCACACTATGTATTTGCACGTGGAAGGAGTATACACCATACTATGTGGCAGGTGTATACACCACACTATGTGGCAGGTGTATACACTACACTGTGTGGGAGGAGTATACACTGTACTATGCCGTGAGAGTATACACCACACTATACGGCAGTTGTATACACCACTATACAGCAGGTGTATGCATCACACTATACAACAGGAATATACACCACACTATACAATGGGAGTATACACCACACTACAGTGGACCCTCGACCAACAATATTAATCCTTTCCTGAGAGCTCATCATTAGTCGAAATTATCGTTAGTCGAGTTAATTTTCCCCATAAGAAATAATGGGAATCAAATTAATCCATTCCTGACACTCCACAGTATTGAAAAAAAAAAATTTTACCACATGAAATATTAATTTTAATACACACAAACTGAAGAAGACATGTACAATTACATGACACTTACCGTTATTGAAGATCTGGTGATGATTGATGGGACGGGAGGAGGGGAGTGTGTGAATGGTGTTAGTGTTTAGAAGGGAAATCCCCTTCCATTAGGACTTGAGGTGTCAAGTCCTTTTCCAGGGTTACTTCCCTTCTTCTTTTAATGCCACTAGGACCAGCTTGAGAGTCACTGGACCTCTGTCGCACAACATATCTGTCTATAGAGCTCTGTACCTCCTGTTCCTTTAAGACTTTCCTAAAATGGGCCATAACATTGTCAGTGTACAGGTTGCCAACAGGGCTTGCAGTAGCTGTGTCAGGGTGATTTTCATCAAAAAAGGTTTGCACTTTAAGCCACACTGTACACATTTCCTTAATCTTTGAAGTAGGCAACTTCCTCAATTTCTCTATCCCCTCCTCCGGAGCAGTTTCCTCAGGTCTGGCCTCTTGCTGTTGAAGATGATCTTGCAGCTCATCAGGGGTTAGTTCATCATTGTCGTCCTCCACCAACTCTTCCACATCCTCCCCACTAACCTCCAACCCCTTAGCAATGATCTCTTTCTTCATATCCATAGTAATTCTCACCCTTTTTGCTGTAGGGTTGGCACTAGAAGCTTTCTTAGGGCCCATGGTGACTTATTTTGCAGGTGCAATCACTAAAAACGCTGTGAAATATATGAAATGTTCCGATTGTATGTTTGGATGGGACCGCGGTGGCTGGCTGGGTTGTAAATACTGGCCACAAGTGTGGACGCATCTCGAATGGAACGAATCGCGTTGGTCGAGTTTTTCAGCGCTAGTCGAGGCAAAATTTTTGCGTTAAAATGTATCGCTAGTCGGATTTAACGTTAGACGATGCCATCATTGGTTGAGGGCCCACTGTATACAATGGGAGTATACACCACACTATACAGTGGGTGTCTACACCACACTATATAGCGGGTGTATACACCACACAATAGAGTGGGAGTATACACCACACAATAGAGCGGGAGTATACACCTCACTATACTATACAGTGGGAGTATACACCACACTATACAGTGGAAGTATACACCACACTATATGGAGGGAATATTCACCACACTATATGGTGGAAGCATACACCACACTATATAGCAGGTGTATATACTATGCTATACAGCAGGAATATACACCATACTATATGGGGGAAATATACACCACACTGTATGGTGGAAGTATACACCACACTATATAGCGGGAATATACACCACACTATACGACAGCTATTACAACAACTAAGCAGGAAAAAGAGGAGGAAATTTTCCAGAGATGTTCAACACTACCAACACGCTGGAAAACAAGACACCAGCAATGCTTGTCATCTCACGCAACAGAACAATGAAGAGGTTATCTACAGAGAAGCCTACAGAGTTAGGCGCGTGTTACTGAAGCCTCAGTGATTGCCACCTCCAATGCAGCAGTCATTATCCATCAAATACAGAGGAATGAAGATGGATTTTATTATATTGGAGACAATGGATGAAGTGGATAGGTGTAGCACTTTAAGTCATGGTCTCATGTAAGTGGGGTCCACTAATGGAAGTAGGTCAGATTTACAAGGTGGCTCATATATTTAGCAAAGGTGTTGTAGAGGATGTACAAAGATGTAGAAGCTGATGTGGTTATATACGAGCAGGACACACTAGTTGAAGTAGGTCGTGAGAATCAGGTGGTCAAAGAGATTTGGCAATAGAATTGTAGAAGATGGTCTCCGTACCAAGATTCCACGATGATGCTGTGTCAGGCAAATGTCAATAAATCAGAAAATATGGCAGCCTGCTGTGAAGGTGAAAGGTTTCTTAATAAAGATACCCAGGCATTACCTTCGTTTTATTGCAGCATCTAAGGTTGGTTGACAGGGTAATGGGGTTTAAAGCCTATCGGCTACACGTGGTATTAAGGTTACTTACAACCTGTTCACGAGCACTCGAGTATACTTTAATCCTTATTTTAAAGATTAAAGTAAAATCAGTACATACAGTAGTGTGCAAATTAACTGAGACAGGAGCAAATTTTGAGTTTATCTCATAATATGTCTTAGTCTCTGGCTTAATTAATATAGTTCAGGTTCTTTTATTTTCATGAGAGTTTACCACTGACTTTTGGCAACCATCCAGCTGTGGTGTTACCCTGCGACTCTCATCAGTGCTACAACAGCGGCTGTTCTATTAAAACTATTCCTGCAGGCATGCTCCATGAGTGATAGTGGTTTTCCCAAATTCTCCCCTTCAGTTCATGATTACTGCTGAAATTCATGATGTATATTACACCTAGAAAGCATGCAAATACTGTACCTCTTAGAAAACATGCTGATTTGAATATCAGACAGATTGCCAAAAAATTCAGCCTAGCAAGACAACACCTCATGATGACAAGATTATCATAAGAAATAGTGTGAAGGATCCCAAGAAAACCAGCAAAGATCTGCAGAGAGATTTGGCTTCAGCTGGCATAAATGATGATTCTGCAACTGTTTGATGAAGGCTCCTTGAAGTTGACAGAACTACCAGAAAGCTGGTAAAGAAGCAATTATTGACTGCTGCTATGAAGAAAAATCGGCTGCTGTAAGTACAGATGTGGAGCATCTTGAAGTACATGGGTACAGATCAGTGGTAATGAGACGGAGCAAAGCCAACCTCTTCGGAACGGACACATTCAATAAGCGCCAAAACACCTATCTAAGAAGATTTTTTTTGGGGTAGTTTTACTGCTAAAGGCCCTGGATTGCAAATACAAGGCAGTACTGGCAACTCATTTGCTTCCCATTGTGAACAGAGTCTCCTGGTGGAGAAGGCATTTTCCAGTAGGATCTTGCTCCATGCCACACTTCCAGAAAAATGTTGACATTCTTCGAAGAGAGTTCTAAACTGACCTGGAAACTCTCCTGACCTCAACCAAATTGAGAATCTATGGGCAATAACCAAATGCAGGATCATGAAAAAGGACTGTTCAACCATGGAGAAGCTAATTAGGACCTGGTACCACAACAAAGAACTTGCCAAATTGGTCGATTCTATGCCAAAGCGTGTAGCAGTGTTTATGAAAGCAAAGGGTAGTCATATCTCTTAAGTCAATTATAATCATATCATTGCAGTGTATTTTTCAAATAAACATTAATTTTCCAACTAAATGTCTTATTTCATCATTGTCCCAATTAATATGCACACTACTGTATACAATGAGAGGCACATGCATCTCTAAGTATACATGATGGAATTGAGATATGTAATGTTGTAGTAGGTTAGTGAAGTGTCCTTGGTGAGTTGTGAGGTGTTCATGAGGGTAGCCGAGACAGCGTGTTTCCTGCTGATTGTCTTCAAAAGTTTGAATGGTCTTATAGAACATTTCACCATTATCTTATCATTATGTTTCTGCTGTATATTCTCTAGTTTTATTGCCTTCAGCCTCAGCCTGCTCTATTCCCCAGCTTGTCATGCATCAGAGCTTGTTCTGCACCCCAGCTTACTATAAACCTCAACCTGTTCTTCACCCCAGCTTGCCCTACACACAAGCTTGCATTACACCCCCAGCTTACTCTACACCCAAACTTGCTTACTGTGCAGTTTGTCCTCATGCAGATGTGGGTTGTTGCTTCACGTAGGTTTGGACAAACAAGACAGGCACTACCTTCCCCCTACCTCAAGGACAGCCATTTTTTTAAAGATATTTTCGTCGTTCCTCAACGAGAAGTGTCCCAGCCCACTATATGTCAATGTCCACAAGAAGCCCAGGAGCTGTACCTCTATGACCACAAGAGGCTGAGGAGCTGTACCTCACAGACCTCAAGAGATCTACAAGCTGTACATCTAAGACCACAAGAGGCCCAGGAGCTGTACATCTCATTATACCTGTTAAGAAGATTCAGTCGGCTATGAGAGGCAGCTTTTAGGAAGGTTATGTGAAACTTCCAGGACATTCGGCACTCCGAAAATACACCAAGAAATTTGACCATATCTTGTTCGGGGATACAGGAACCATAAAGGTGTAGTACAGTATGAGAAATAATAGGGTGTATTGTAGATGAATGGTTCAGAGAACCAACATGTTGTTAAATTAGACACATGTGCAACTCTTGGGTATCTTTATTGAGGAAACGTTTCGCCACACAGTGGCTTCATCAGTCCATACAAAGGAGAAACTTGAAGAACAGGAGGAGAATGAGGTAATCAGTCCCTCAGCCTCGAGTCGATGTGGTCAGTCCATCAATCTTGAATAGAATACGGCATATGAGCGGAGAAGCAGCTTATAAACCGTAGGGAGGAGAGGTGCAGCAGTGGTAGGTGGTGTCCTCCTGTTCTTCAAGTTTCTTCTTTGTATGGACTGATGAAGCCACTGTGTGGCAAAACGTTTCCTCAGTAAAGATACCCAAGAGTTGCACATGTGTCTAATTTAACAGGGTGTATTGTGAAAGTTATTTGCTTCATTTTATAACAATAGAAAACTTAAACCAGTGAGACGTGACCCAGCATAAGCACGATCAGTAACTTACTGAACAGTACCTGCACATGAAATAGGAAAATCGTCTACATATAGAGATGACCAGATATCTGAAAGAAAGACAGAGGCAGGACTATTGATAGTGAATAGGAACATGGTAGTGCTAAGAACACAACCTTCAGGTAATGACTTCAACTTGTACGAACTCAGAAGAAAATCTATTTACTCAAACACGGAAGTGTGTCTCTGACAAAAAACCTCTAAGAAAAAGTGGCAAATTGCCTCTGAGGCCTATAGAATGGGCTTGGGCTAAGATGTTGCAATGCCAAGTAGTGTCATAACTTTTTCAAAATCAAAAAGGACTGCAATAACTAATTGATTTTGCGGAGTCACTTCCTGATGTAACTAAGCAGATAAAGGAGTAAATGGTAGAATGACCATTTCGAAAACCTAATTGAGGAAGGGAGAGAGAATTTCAGGTTTCTCAGTCCCATGCTTACCATTTGTTAGCCAAGCATTTCAACAATTTACAAATGCTAGCAAGAGTTTTTTGAAAAGGAACAACCCCAATAGACAAAATATAATTGAAAAGGTGTAAGAACATACAGTCTAAGTGTTGAAGCATTTGGGTATGGGTAAAATCAAGCCCAGATGCAGTCAGTTGGTACACAGATTGTGTCGATGTGAGTTCGTGTGAAGAGCACGTTACAAGGTTCCTTAATATGAGAGTTAAATTCTAGTAGGGTGCATTTCCTCTCGGGTTAGGACTGTCCTGTGACAAGTGAATGACCAGAAAATCGACACAGCATCGAGGGATAAACTGGAAACATGGTCAAGATAGGATAAAGGTCAGAAATGTGAAAGGGTCAGGGTGATTGCCGATACCAAAGTCAACAATAAGATGAGGAAGGTCCGTGGGTATGCCTGGGTCAGGTAAGCATGTAGCAGGGATCAGGTGCCTGGGAAGAGACAAAGCATGAATATAACTATTCACCATAAGTTGATTCCTTTACATATAAAAGGGGGAGATGCGAGGAAAGCTCAGTGGATGAACAAAAAAAGAAACCCTATACCTAACTTGAGCCACGATTACCCTAGGTGTGGCAGACAGTGCTGAAACTCCATGGAAACTGCCTTCTACCTAACCCGGCATACCAGATACCTAGTACACCCAGATTGCACCTCACCTCTGAAATGAGAGAGATATACCTGGCCAATAATAATAGGAAAATGGGGAGTGATCGAAAATGCCATAGTTGCACACCAGCCACTAGATCCAAAGGCAGCCTCTAGTGATGATCATTGATCATGTTAGAACGGGGCTGATATTGATTTTTTTGTTTTTTTTTTTTGCTGAGGAGCTGAATTTAGCAAGGAGGAAATTTCCCCAATAACAAGACCGAAGGAAGAGAGGGAGGGTAATCAGATTTGATCTGAGGGAAGGAACAGGAGGTTTAATTCCTCAGATCAAGAGCTCCTTTGCCACCCCTGGAAGGGGTACTACTATGAGTACACCGAAAATAAAGGAAGAAGAAAGTAATACAGAGAACACACAAAAAAAACTTTCTAAAGATCTATTATAAAACAATCGTAGTGCAAAGAATAAGATTATTTTTAATTACCATCATTAGGAACACTGACACCTTTTACCGAACACTCGACTACAGTACTTCCAGCAGGACTGGAGTTATCTTACAAAGGATTAGAGTATTTGTTTACACAAGATATGACACTCCAGCAGCACTGAATTTTTCTTTTACAAGACTGGAGTGTTTTCTTATAAAGGATATGATACTTCAGAAGGACTGAAGTTCTCTTAGCACATCAAGAAACAAGATAAAAAAAATTACACTAATTGCATGTACAGGAATCATAAATATTTTTTAAATCAACCGAGACCTACCAAATGACTCCTACAAAGATTCAGATTATATCCACACTAACAGAAACAACAAGGAGAGAGACAGAGATGAGTTGTTGTAGAGAAAACTTGTATTGCTGCAACAAAATATACAAAAACTGGAGGAAAAAACACAAACGGTTAGCTTACAATTCCTTTAAGAACATGATAGTCTGATCTTAGATGAGCTATACTGACTCATAAATTTAGAAAGCGATCAAGGAAAACACTATTGGGGCGATACTGTATTATTATTAAACCTTTAATTACACATGATAATGTGCTTGTCATGGGAGATTATATTTTCAGTGAAACTGGCTGAAATTCGATGACAGAAAGTAGAGCGACTTAGTAGTTCAAGACTAATTTTTGAAGAGACTTATTTCCAAACCAACAGGGGGAAAAAAAAAGTCGTTGACCAGGTACTGACACCTGTTTTTTTCTTTTTTAGCAAAAATTGGATATATCTTCAGTGTGCTGTTACCATATTCTAAAGTATATGATAATTACATAGTGGGAACAAAGAAACATTGGCAAATTAGATGTGTTTTGGCTGTTATGTGATGAAGAGAGAGAGATATTCCCTGTCTATGATACCCTTTCTACCTCTGTTCCTGCCTTTGTCTCTTCCTGTCTTCATTCCTCCCTTCCTACGACCCTTACTTTTTGCAATCACTGATTCATCCATCCTTCCATTCATCCATCCTTTCCTGCCTGCTTCCTTTCTTCTCCCACCCATCCATCAATCTTCTCTTCCATCCTCCCTTTTTTTACAGCTTTTAAGCCACCCTCCCTTGTTGCCTCCCTCATTGCCTTCATCTATTTGTCTTGCTTTATATTTATTGCCTTATCCCTGTGCCTCTACATAAATATTTATATTAAACTATTCTTTTAAGGTCATTTACTGTACTAACCTATATTTTTCACTAAACAAATACGAGCCCACTACATGTATAAAATACGTGAAGAAAAAGTAGAGTCTATAACTGTTCACCCTAATTCCTCTGAGTATCAGATATGTGGTTATTATGTCTTGCGTGGTCCTTCTGTCTTTTAATGACATCAGATTCAGTTCCTTGTTCCTCTCCATAGCTCATTTTCCTTAGGTCTGGGACTAGTTTCGTTTCATATCTTTGTACCTTCGCCAGTTTCTTTACATACTTTATTAGGTAGGCATTCCATGCTGGTGCTGTGTAGCATGCATCGTGTATAATGGATCTGACATATGTTTTATGACTGTTAAGAGTCCTGAAATCTAAGCTCATATCTGCCAAACAAATTCACTACAAATGTTTTTTTAGGTGATGTGTGCCTCTGGTGATATGCTGGGAACTATGTTAACCCCAAGAGTCTTCCTCTTGGAGGGAGGTTTGCAGCCTCTCTTCCTCCAGTTTATACTAGTTTATGCTCTTATTGCTTCTTCCCCAATTTTCATAACCTTGTATTTGTTGTGTGTGTACTCACCTGTATGTGGTTGCAGGAGTCGATTCACAGCTCCTGGCACCACCTCTTCGCTGGTGTGCGTGTGTGTGTGTGTGTGTACTTACCTATTTGTGGTTGCAGGGATCGATTCACAGCTCATGGCCCCACCTCTCCATTGTTCATTACTAGCTCCTCTGTCTTCCTGCTCCATGAGCTTTGTCTTATCTCTTCTTCAAGCTATGTATGGATCCTGCCTTTACTATATCACTCTCCAGATTGTTCCACTTCCTGACAACTCTATACCTGGAGTATACCTGAACAGGGTTTTGGGCGTCAATGCCCTGTCAGCCGGGTCCATGACAGGCCTTGTGGTGGATCAGGGCCTGGTCAACCAGGCTGTAACTGCTGACTGTATGTAAACTGATGTACGAGCCACAGCCCGGCTGGTCAGCTACTGACTTTAGGTGCCTGTCCAGTGCCTTCTCGAAGACAGGCAGGGGTCTATTAGTAATCCCCATTATGTATGCTGGGATGCAGTTGAACAGTCTTGGGCCTCTGACACATATTGTGTTGTCTCTTTACGTACTCATGGTGTCCCTGCTTTTCATTAGGGGAATGTTGCATCTGCCAAGTCTTTTGCTTTTGTAGGGAGTCATTTTCATGTGCAGATTTGGGACTAGTCCCTCTAGGATTTTCCAAGTGTATATTATCATGCATCTTTCTTGCCTGCATTCCAGACAATACAAATCAAGGACCTTCAACTGCTTCCAGTAATTTAGATGCTTTATCGTATTTATACATGCACATGCCATGAAAGTTCTCTGTATATTCTTCAGGTCTGTAGTTTTGCCTGCCTTGAAAGGGGCCATTAGTGTACAGCAGTATTCCAGCCTAGAGAGAACAAGCAATTTGAAGATAATCATCATGGGCTTGGCATCCCTAGTTTTGAAGGTCTTCATTATCCATCCTATCATTTTCCTAGCAGATGTGTGCAGAGTACTCTAAACTCGGCAGACAACAGCTGGATTGCAAAGACACCCCACTTTGCATTTTATGGCTATGACAAGCGTTTGCCATATGAAATTCTGTTTGCTCCGTCTCAGCCTGTATATGATAATGTAAACATCAGCATCAGTAAGATGCAGACTTCACAGCTTGTCTTTCAGAGAGTACGTGAAAATCTCAAGAAAGCAACAGATAAGTTTATGTTTAATCATAACACTATTGCTAAGGAGAGTAAGGTTGTACCAGGTTGCAAAGTAATGTTGCAAAATCCTATGCAAATCCCTGATATGCATAAGCTAGTTCCTAGTCCTTACCATGTGTCCTCGGACAGCTCCACTGCAACAAGTTTGAGGTGACGGAGATTGTCACAGGAACGACTAAAGAAACTCACCTTGACCACATGAAGTACAATGACAATGTGCAAGCCGAGGCTGAGCTGGTGGAGCATGCGTTGCAATGCCACAACCAGACTGACATTAGCAACAGCCCGTCTACTACTTCTTCCTCTGCTAATATGACCAATGACTGTCTTCCTGTCCAGTCACATATCTATGGTCTGAGACCCAGGACAGCAGTACATTTCTGTGACATTGACACACCTGTTGACCTGTCCAACTACTATGCTGACTGCTGACTACACTGTCTTCTTGCTGAAATGGGCATCAATGCTCATACACTGTATAATTAGTTAAAGTTCAAATAGTGGAGTCAGGGTGGACTACACCATGTATATATGTAAAAAGCAGTATGTTTTTTATAAGAGTTTGATAGGAGTGAATGGAGACAAATGTTTTTTAATACTTGACGTGCTGTTGGAGTGTGAGCAAAGTAACATTTATGAAGGGATTCAGGGAAACCAGCAGGCCAGACTTGAGTCCTGGAGATGGGAAGTACAGTGCCTGCACTCTGAAGGAGGGGTGTTAATGTTGCAGTTTAAAAACTGTAGTGTAAAGCGCCCTTCTGGCAAAACAGTGATGGAGCGAATGATGGTGAAAGCTATTTTCTTTTTCGGGCCACCCTGCCTTGGTGGGAATCGGCCAGTGTGTTAATAAAAAAATAATAATAAAAAAACCTGTAGTATTGTTGTAAACATTTTCCTTGCAAGTACAGCCTCTCCTCACCTAGCGACGTACTCGTTTATCGATGCCTCAGACTTACGACGGGCTCTCTGACCAGTATTCATACTGTAATGTATATTAGAGCTGATTTCTTCTATTCTGTTTATTTCAATATACAGTACACTACTGTATAAACATTTAAAAATAGTATACCAGAAATGTTATAAATGGTGGAAAGGTGACATTAAAACAATATCAAAGATGGTTGACACAAACTCACTACCATTATATTATGCTCCTCACTTAGCGATGAATTTGTTTAACATGGGCTTAAGAACAAAACTCAGTCATTAAGTGAGGAGAGGCTGTAACATAACTGCAAGTTTGTTGCACACAGCGTGTATTATATGGTCTGTATCATACTCCAGGGCAGTGCCGCCCTTTTTATGTCATATGTCACACCCTAGGAAATGCTACTGCCAGTCGTTGTTTACAGATGGGTGGATGGTTTAACGACCCTCAACGTGCAGACAATGCCTGATATCTGGTGCAGCCCTGTGAACAATCTGTACATAAAAAGATTAATGCTCCAGTGCTGTCCTGATGACCCATGGCCATATCCACTACTATGCAGAATAGCACACCATTTTCTCTTCCACCCAGGATGTGGGAAAGTTTTTGAGGCCTGCTAGAATTATTCATGATTATATAGGGGTAAGCCAAAGCCAGTTCCAGTAGTGAATTCAAATGTTTCTTTTTGCACACTAGTGTTGTCGGGTTGAGACGACCCAAGGTATATGGCTTAGCAAAATGTAGACAGTGGGTCTACCCACTTGTTTCACATACTTCCTACTAGAGTTAATGGTCTAGGCCTAGTTTCTAAAGGTCTCACCAGATGTACAGCACCGAGATAGACCTACATTGGCTTGCAATGGTCTTCAGCCTCCAAGCTACTGAGCAACATTACCAGAGTCCAGAAGTCCAGTAGAATGGAGTATTCAGTTAGGTAATGTAATGAAACATAACAAAGTTTGATTGGGTCATAGGTTAAACATTTATGAGATACAATTATGAGAAATGTTTGTGAGATACAATTTATGAGCTAGAGGTATTGGGTCTTTTTTAGAAAATTATTAATACATTCATTAATATCTGTATAGATTTCTAGCTCGGTGTGCCAGTCAATGTTTGTCACTGCTGCTGTGAAGTTATTAATGGCTGCCTCATTGTGAAGTCTGAAAGTGACTTTAGTAGTGTCATGGAGTAATTTGCCAAGATTTGTTATGAGGAAGGTAGGGTAGTGGTCTGTGGTATTGTCTATGATTATGCCTGATTTTAAAGGGGATATGGTGTTGGTCCAGATGTGGTCTAGTAGGGAAACACTAGTCTGTGTAACTCTTGTAGGTTTTGTTACTGTTGGTAGCAACATGCAGTTACTCATAGTGTTTGCAAATTCAGTAACATGTGGGTCCTGGTCTTGCAGGAGATTTATACTGAAGTCACCTGAGAGTAGTAAGTGATCTTTATTCATGCGTGCATCAGTTATCATACATCCTAGGTTTTCACTAAAACGGCTAATGTTTGACTGTGGTACTCTGTAGATGTTTATCACTGTGAGAGGTTTTTGTAGGTATTTTGATTTGAATTTAGCTATTATATATTCCCCATGTTCATCCCTTGTGCAAGTATTAGTGATACATTCTAGTTGGTCTGAGTAGTATATAGCTGTGCCACCCCCTTGTTGATCTGGCCTACAGTTGTGTATGGCTGTGTAACCAGGAATGGCATAGACATCTGTAGTATCAGGCTTTAGCCAGGTTTCGATGAGAGTAATGATGGACATACTGGCATGTAGGGAATTTAGTAATGCTATGAGGTCATCGTAATGCTTGCTTAAAGATCTGATATTGTAGTTAAAGACAGTTATGTTGTTGTTGGCTCTGAGGAGTGCCTTTATTGTTCTGCTGTGTAGTAATTACAGTTACTGTTTGAGTCATTTAAGTCATTCAATAAGAGGTTGGTATCAGGATCAATGCTTGTAATCATAAGATTTAGAGTGAATCTATAGTAGGAATTAAGTATAAGACAAAGTAAATATTCTAAAGCTAAAAAATAGCACCTGAATTATTTTAACAAATGTAAAAAATATGAACTAAGGTAGTTCTTTAAAGCTAAAATAAAGGAGACAATATAAAAGGGACTAAAATAATTTGTGGTGAACAAATAAAGTGATGATCAAATAATGGAGCTTGGGAATATAATAGTAGGAAGTTCTTTAAAGGTAGTTCTATGTTATCAATTAGTTTTCACAGAGAATAATAAATACTGTGGGTGCTAAATTATCTGAACTACATAGTACGAGGCAGAACCTCAGATGGATGCAGTCATCTGATTCAAACCACTATCATATACAGCAATATATATTACATATGATCCAAAATCAAAACCAAATATGAACATCTTTCCCAGGCAATTGTAACACTAAATTTCAGTGAATTTGGTTAAGTATATTTGTAAACAAATACTTAATTAGAAAATCATTTTGCTGATCTTAGCAATGAGCAGTGATGATCCTGGCATCAGCTTAACTTTGAAACTTGTGATCTTCCTTTTCCATATATATAATATGCATATAAATGCACGAAACTCATGTGAAAGCAATTAAATATTCACTTGAAAACTTTAGATTAATATATATCACAGGCACTACATTAAACACATGGCCATAATAAACTGAGGCATTAGTAATAACATTACCAAGCAATATTTTTATGCATTTTTTGGCACCTTTAATTCTAACAGGCCAGATATCAGAGTTGCCTGTTCTGTTATCCAGTAATTCAACCATGACATCTGGATAATCAATAAACAAATAATGAAGCACCTACTATACAGTAGTACTTGTAAGTAAATATATTTACTTACAGTAGTACTTGCATGTCTCCTTGGGGAAGTGGAACAGAATTCTTCCTCCGTAAGCCATACATGTCGTAAGAGGTGACTAAAATGCCAAGAGCAAGGGGCTAGTAACTCCTCCTCCTGTATATGTTATTAAATGTAAAAGGAGACACTTTCATTTTTCCTTTTAGGCCACCCCGCCTCAGTGGGATATGGCCATTGTGTTGAAAGGAGAAAAAAAGATTTACTTAAATTGCCTCTGTGTACAGTTTACAAGTTGGCAATCATGAGTTACCTGCACTTGAACAGTTTAAAGAAAGACACATGTTTTAGTATGTACTTCTTCATTTACATCTTCATATTACTATCCCAATTCCTCTTATTCCCTTTATCAACAAACCAAATGTGCAAATGTCACCCCATTTGATATAAACTGCAATACTTTATGCAGACAAGTTATGACTTTCTGATTATTTTATGAACTAAATGAATATATCATTCCTATATTCAGTAAAATGCAGAAAACATGGAACTAACAGTCATTTCTTTCTCTGGGTATATAACCCATATGCCATCTCCATAGGTTTTTAATGTTCCTTCAGAAATCGAATACGCTTGTACCTTTAGATTAGATACTTCAGAATCCTCAGATTTTTCACTTTCCTTTATGCGTTGCTCAAGAGATACAACTTTTATCAGATCAAATCCTGTGGCCTTTGCATGTATGTTTGGAGCACAACCAAGAGTGATATGTGCACGACTTCCCTTGCCACTAGTTGGGTAAAATCTGTCACTGGTTAATTTTGATGAGAGGATGTTCACTGTGTCACAATGGGATGAAGTTCCTATGTTCATTTCTTGTGCACAATTGTATTTTCTATCAGAATCTATTTCTAAGTTATCACGTGAATTATCCAAGCACTCTGCAGGACATTTATCAGCAGTATGGTTTTCTGAAGGAAGTGAAGTATTTTCGAGTTCAATTTCATTATCATCCATACCCCATAGTTCTAGTTCACTCGTTCCCAACTTTAATCTGGCTCCAAATGTCCTTGGTGTTACCACATAACCAACTATAAGGAGATCGAAGCATTTTCCAAGGGATTTTCTAACTGCTGGATTTTGGATGTATTCCAAGTCATGTTGTACTTTACCTCTCCTTGTAACACTAGCAGTAGCATGAAGAACATTATATCCACCTTGCTGTGTATTTCTAGAATGGTAATTCAGCATCTCTGAAATGAAGCCATTACAGTACTATAGCATTTATATTTTCTAAAGTTCACTTAACATCTGGAAAATCTTTTCTATTATTTATTATTTATCATGTCCAAAGAAAATCTCCATCTCTTTGATGAAAATCTATTGAAAATACACTAAGGTATATGACCACCCTAATTCATACAATTCAAAATTCACAAAACTTGATTATTCAACTCACAAGTAAGTTCAATTATTCATGGGGGTTTTCAGTGTCCATTTTTTTTTTTTTGGAGGGGGGGAGAGGAGATTTGAGCATCACTCATATTGAAAACTAACCAAAGGATTTCATTGAAAATTAGCTTAATGATTTCCCATGTCCAAATCTAATTTCTTTCTGGGCTTTCACTATAATGAATGTGCATATTAACCCGATTAGAGTGATATTTGAAAAACTACGTCCTCTGAAACAAAATTAGGTCCAAACTGAAATTAAATTTATTATTTATTATTATTATTATTTATTATTTATTTTCTTTCTTTTTTGGGTCACCCTGCCTCGGTGGGAGACGACCAACCTGTTGGGAAAAAAAAAAAAAAAAAAAAAAAAAAAAAAAAAAATAAAAAAAAAAAAAAAAAAAAAAAAAAAAAAAAAAAAAAAAAATCACCTCACCCTAGATTTGTATACTCTTGTGGTCATCCTATTCTGATCCATCTGATCTCTCCACCCCAGAGTTGCATGCTCTCCTAATCATGCCCAAAATGCCTTGGCATGATAGTGGCTATTTTTGTACTTAGTAAATCAAAATTGTAATTACACATTGTAACCTTTACAAAGAAATAAACTTTTTTTTTTTTTTCAACAAGTCGGTCGTCTCCCACCAAGGCAGGGTGACCCAAAAAAAAGAAAGAAAATCCCCAAAAAGAAAATACTTTCATCATCATTCAACACTTTCACCACACTCACACATTATCACTGCTTTTGCAGAGGTGCCCAGAATACAACAGTTTAGAAGCATATACGTATAAAGATACACAACATATCCCTCCAAACTGCCAATATCCCAAACCCCTCCTTTAAAGTGCAGGCATTGTACTTCCCATTTCCAGGACTCAAGTCCGACTATATGAAAATAACCGGTTTCCATGAATCCCTTCACTAAATATTACCCTGCTCACACTCCAACAGATCGTCAGGTCCCAAGTACCATTCGTCTCCATTCACTCCTATCTAACACGCTCATGCACGCTTGCTGGAAGTTCAAGCCCCTCGCCCACAAAACCTCCTTTACCCCCTCTCTCCAACCCTTTCGAGGACGACCCCTACCCCTCTTTCCTTCCCCTATAGATTTATATGCTTTCCATGTCATTCTACTTTGATCCATTCTCTCTAAATGACCAAACCACCTCAACAACCCCTCTTCTGCCCTCTGACTAATACTTTTATTGACTCCACACCTTTTCCTAATTTCCACACTCCGAATTTTCTGCATAATATTTACACCACACATTGCCCTTAGACAAGACATCTCCACTGCCTCCAACCATCTCCTCGCTGCTGCATTTACCACCCAAGCTTCACATCCATATAAGAGTGTTGGTACTACTATACTTTCATACATTCCCTTCTTTGCCTCCATAGATAACGTTTTTTGACTCCACATATACCTCAACGCACCACTCACCTTTTTTCCTTCATCAATTCTATGATTATGATTATGATATTTTATATGTACTCTGACAATTATATTTACATGTACCTGTACCTAAATATACTTACACACTGTGCTGGTGTGCAGGTACACATTAAAATCGCTAAGGCTCTCTCTACTCATGACGCCAATACACTATATAATAATAATCACTCTTGGGCACATTAAATATCTTATTTTACATTAATATAGGTATTTTCATTAATCAATCTATGATATTTTCCTCAAAATTATATATGAAACCCATTACATAGCATATAAACATGATACATACACTCACAGAATAAAAATTGACGAAATATGAGATTTGTTTACAAAGCGGCTGTGTAGGTACTGTCGGAAGAATTACGTTTTCTCTAGTCAAACTGGGGGATAACTGTAGAAAAATATTCTTTTCGTATGCCTTCACTCTATATATAGCAGTTCATGACCCTTGTGGGTTTAGTGCTTTTTATAATAATAATAATAATAATAATAATAATAATAATAATAATAATAATAATAATATCTTCATTCACTCAAAAAATGGTGTGTTGCTGTTTGTTTATTCTGTACAACTTGTACACAATGTAAGAGTATTTGTATTGTGAGGTAATTATATAATAAAAAAACACTGAGGTAAATGTTCTACAAACTCTTACAAACGTACGTGAATGAACTAAAAGTACACACACATTAATACGCATTTATTTCGCCTGACCAAGTGATCGCCCACTACCTGTTCAGTTTGTGTTCTTACACTGTCTGAACTCTGTATCTCGTTCTCTTTCTCGTTTACTCTTTTGTTAACTAGTTAGCTCTCATTGACGATGGTGTCTAAGCTTAGCTGTGATAAAAAGAGAAGTCGTAAGACTCTTGCTTTAAGTGCCAAGTTAGAGGATGATGGTGTGCCATTCTGATTTTATTCCATAAACACCCTGCCAATCACCTCTCACACATTAATATTAATATTTTAAGGTAAGTAATAAGTGTACTCTGTGTGTATCTTACCTTTGATTGTGTTTTTAATGCCTATTTCTATTGCTAACTTAATATAAGTTAGTGTAAACTTGTTGTCTGGCATTTATTGCATATTTTATATGTGCTCTGATAATAATACTTGTGGACCTGTGTGGTAGCCGGGCGGAGGGATAACATTACGTTTTCTTTGCTCAGCCACCAGAGAATATGTGTATGAATCTGCGTTTGGCCCAGCCACTCCCCCACTCCGCTTTTGTTTACAATTTTTGGCATGAATTATTCATTATTTCTCCCTTCGTTTATGATGGCATCTAAAGGTAATTGTTAGAAATGATTAAATTCAGTGAACAAGGTATGTCGATGCTAATAATATGGCTCTGGGCCACAGTGTAGGTAGCCGGTAGGTGTAGCCCAGGCGGGCTACACCTACCGGCTACCTACACTGACTTCCTACAAATAAATACTACTCACCTCTCTTCCTATATTAAGACTACACATATTTTAAGGTAAATAGTGAGTGTACTGTATGTGTATTTTAACTCTCTGGAATGTTTTAAATATCGTATATTAAGTATGAGATGGGGAGCCAGGGCTACCTACACCTGACTTGCTACAAATAAGTACGTACTACTTGCCTCTCGCCCTACATTAAGATTACAAATACATTAAGATAAGTAATGAATGTACTGTGAATGTATTTTACTTTGTGTGTTTTTAATGCCTAGTTCTATTACTAACTTAATATAATTTAGTGTAAACTTGTTGTCTAGCATTTATATGCATTTATAAATGGAAAAAATGGCGTTCTGCCTTCAGGCGACAGCCTGGAACCTAACCTGCCATATACGTCGCATCCTGAAAGAAAAGATTAAAGGACAACAATGGAAATAACATAGACAGTCCCCAAGGATGCACTGACTTCATTGGGTTATCCTGGGTGGATAATCCTCCTCTGTTTTAAAAATCTTTTCTTATGTATCTTTTTTGTTTCTTTTATTCCACTTAAGCCTTGCTAATCAATCAAAAAATCAAGAAATATACATACATTACTATACACCTATCTAAAACATGGACATACTCTTTTAAAACATTACTTAAGAGTCACATTACTTCTCTATTTCATAATATACATACACTAATAAACAACTTTCTAAAACTTGGCCATACCTTCCAGTGTTGAGAGCTTAGTGGTTTCTGCAAAGTCCTGAAAAAAGTTTTGTACCTGCAGGGCTCTTTCCAGCCATTGTCTTGCAATCATGGATATCTTCTTTGAGTCCACTTCATTCAAGAACCACCAGTAGTATAAGGGTAATACTGGCTCATAGCTTCTAACCTATACAATGAAAAAAATATTTCATTAAGAAAAATATATGTCCAATTATACTGTCTTAATACATACCTGCAATGAACTGGTATTCCCTTTAATCCCAGCTACTCTCATACTCATGCAAGTATTACCTGGCAGTGATTCCATGCACTGGCCAGGGAGGTGCAACATCTTTTAGGAGCAAGGAAGAGCAAGATGTGAGTAGGGAAAGTGCATGAGGCTGTGGGTTAAATAAAAGGAGGTAACAAAGCTGGGATTGATGGAATAATGACAGAAATGTTAAAAGCAGGTGGGGATATAGTGTTGAAGTGGTTGGTATTTTTGTTTAATAAGTGTATGAAACATGTAAGATTTCAGGTACGTCTTGCTACTTCTACTTACACTTAGGTCACACTACACACAAGTATATATATACACACCCCTCTGGGTTTTCTTCTACAGTGGAACCTCAAAAATCGAACTGCTCCCAACACAACCAATTATCTAAGTGTATTTTTGTAAGTGCTTTTATAAGTGTATTTTTGAGGGTCTGAAATGGACTAACCTAATTTACATTATTCCTCATTTGAATAAATTCATTCGGTAAAGGCACTCGAACAGCCTTCTGGACCAAAGAAAATTCGATATTTGAGGTTCCACTGTATTTTCTTTCTAGTTCTTATTCTTGTTTATTTCCTCTTATCTCCATGGGGAAGTGGAACAAAATTCTTCCTCTGTAAGCCGTGCGTGTTGTAAGAGGCGACTAAAATGCCGGGAGCAAGGGGCTAGTAACCCCTTCTCCTGTATAAATTACTAAATTTAAAAAGAGAAACTTTTGTTTTTCTTTTTTGGGCCACCCTGCCTAGGTGGGATACAGCCGGTTTGTTGAAAGAAGAAGTGTATGAAAAAGGGGAAGGTACCTAGGGATTGGCAGAGAGCATATATAATTCCTTCATATAAAGGCAAAGGGGACAAAAGAGAGTGCAAAAATTATAGGGGGATAAGTCTGTTGAGTTCTCCATGGGGAAGTGGAACAGAATTCTTCCTCCGTAAGCCATGCGTGTCGTAAGAGGCGACTGAAATGCCGGGAGCAAGGGGCTAGTAACCCCTTCTCCTGTATATATTACTAAATTTGAAAGGAGAAACTTTCGTTTTTTCCTTTTGGGCCACCCTGCCTCGGTGGGATGCGGCTGGTACGTTGAAAGAAGAAGAAGAAGTCTGTTGAGTATACCTGGTAAAGTGTATGGTAGAGTTATTATTGAAAGAATTAAGAGTAAGACGGAGAATAGGATAGCAGATGAACAAGGAGGCTTTAGGAAAGGTAGGGGGTGTGTGGACCAAGTGTTTACAGTGAAACATATAAGTGAACAGTATTTAGATAAGGCTAAAGAGGTCTTTGTGGCATTTATGGATTTGGAAAAGGCATATGACAGGGTGGATAGGGGGGGAATGTGGCAGATGTTGCAGGTGTATTTATTTATTTATTTTATTTATTTATTTATTTATTTATTTATTTCCAATTTGTGCACACATACAGAGGTACAAAAAAAATACAGATAAGAGCAGTATGCCAAAGCCACTTATACTATGCATAGCATTACGGGCTGGCTTAAAATTAACTTAAGATTAACTAAGCAATGATTATTATTATTATTATAATCAAAAAGAAGCGCTAAGCCACAAGGACTATACAGCGCTGCTACTAAGCAATGATGAAATCAGTGATAAAACATTAATGTAAACAGATAACTATAAAGCACAAGTGAGTATTACAAAGACAGGTCATATGGTTGCATTCAGTTAGGTAGTGATTCTGTTAGGTAGTGTATTTAAAAAATAATAAAGTTAGATTGGGTTTTAGGTTTAACATTTATGTGATATAATTGTGAGAAACATTTAAGATATACAATTTATAATGTTCAGTTATTCAGTATTTATTTGGTTTTGGGTGAGTAAGTAATCTTTGAGAAGAGACTTGAATTTATAAACAGGTTGTGTTTCTTTTATATTTACAGGTAATGAATTCCAGATTTTAGGGCCTTTTATGTGCATTGAGTTTTTGCATAGTGTGAAATGGACACGAGGAACATCAAAGAGTGATCTGTGCCTTGTGTTATGGTCATGTGTTCTGTTGAGGTTGGCAAGGAGATGTTTGAGGGGAGGGTTAATATCAGAGTTAAGTGTTCTATGTATGTAATAGGTGCAGTAATAAGTATGGATGTTTTGTATGGTGAGTAGGTTTAGTGTATTGAATATTGGTGGAGTGTGCTGCCTGTAGTGAGAATTTGTTATCATTCTAACTGCAGCCTTTTGTTGGGTAATTAGTGGTCTGAGATGGTTAATTGTTGTTGAGCCCCATGCACAAATTCCTATGGTGTAGGAGGTAGGTTACTGAAAGCAGTGAAGAGTTTTAACGAGGATAGTGAGGCTCAAGTTAGAGTATGTAGGAAAGAGGGAAATTATTTCCTAGTAAAAGTAGGTCTTAGACAAGGATGTGTGATGTCACCGTGGTTGTTTAATATATTTATAGATGGGGTTGTAAGAGAAGTAAATGCGAGGGTCTTGGCAAGAGGCGTGGAGTTAAAAGATAAAGAATCACACATAAAGTGGGAGTTGTCACAGTTGCTCTTTGCTGATGACACTGTGCTCTTGGGAGATTCTGAAGAGAAGTTGCAGAGATTGGTGGATGAATTTGGTAGGGTGTGCAAAAGAAGAAAATTAAAAGTGAATACAGGAAAGAGTAAGGCTATGAGGATAAAAAGATTAGGTGATGAAAGATTGGATATCAGATTGGAGGGAGAGAGTATGGAGGAGGTGAATGTATTCAGATATTTGGGAGTGGACGTGTCAGCAGATGGGTCTATGAAAGATGAGGTGAATCATAGAATTGATGAGGGGAAAAGGGTGAGTGGTGCACTTAGGAGTCTGTGGAGACAAAGAACTTTGTCCTTGGAGGCAAAGAGGGGAATGTATGAGAGTATAGTTTTACCAACGCTCTTATATGGGTGTGAAGCATGGGTGATGAATGTTGAAGCGAGGAGAAGGCTGGAGGCAGTGGAGATGTCATGTCTGAGGGCAATGTGTGGTGTGAATATAATGCAGAGAATTCGTAGTTTGTAAGTTAGGAGGAGGTGCGGGATTACTAAAACTGTTGTCCAGAGGGCTGAGGAAGGGTTGTTGAGGTGGTTTGGACATGTAGAGAGAATGGAGCAAAACAGAGTGACTTCAAGAGTGTATCAGTCTGTAGTGGAAGGAAGGCGGGGTAGGGGTCGGCCTAGGAAAGGTTGGAGGGAGGGGGTAAAGGAGGTTTTGTGTGCGAGGGGCTTGGACTTCCAGCAGGCATGCGTGAGCGTGTTTGATAGGAGTGAATGGAGACAAATGGTTTTTAATACTTGACGTGCTGTTGGAGTGTGAGCAAAGTAACATTTATGGAGGAGTTCAGGGAAACCGGCAGGCCGGACTTGAGTCCTGGAGATGGGAAGTACAGTGCCTGCACTCTGAAGGAGGGGTGTTAATATTGCAGTTTAAAAACTGTAGTGTAAAGCACCCTTCTGGCAAGACAGTGATGGAGTGAATGATGGTGAAAGTTTTTCTTTTTCAGGCCACCCTGACTTGGTGGGAATCGGCCAGTGTGATAATAAAAAAAAATATTATTATTATTATTATTATAACTAAGTGCTAAACCCACAAGGGTCATACAGCACTGTGCTATGAATTAAAATGTGATAACTTACTAGCATTATGAATTAGAATGGTAACTTATTAGCACTATGAAATAGAATGTGATAACTTGCACTATGAATTAGAATATGATAACTTACTAGCACTATGAAACAGAACGATAACTTACTATGAAATAGAATATGAAAACTAACTAATGCTATGAATAAGACATGTAATTGAGGTTATTTTAGGTTCATCCCTATGACAACTCTACCACGATCTAGCAATTCTTATACATACATAATCGAAATTAGTAAATAAAAACATACAAAAACCAAATTGGTACAGTGCATTACCTTCTGTTCTATCACTGCTTCGGGAACTCCATGACTATTTCTCTCAGCAAGTTCTTTGGGATCCATGGCCCATGGTGTTTGAGGCTCCAAGATAAGCGGTGTGTAATGGTATTTCTTGGTCAAATTCAAGTAGTATTTTGCTTCCCAATTTTGAACATTTGTGTTGTCAATGACAATAACATTACAACTGCTCTGTGCAGCATCCAAAGCTTTCTGTTGGCATGACTTGTGCGCCTCCTTAAGCTTGTCTCGGTCAAACTTGTACCTGAATGACAAAATTAATGTTCCATCATAAATATAAAAAAGCCATGTGTCTGAATTCAGTGCTCTTGTCTGCAAAAGTTGTAAAAGAGAGAGTATCCATTGTGAAGGCTTACTCAGCCCTGTAACAACTTCAGACAGTATTACCAAGGCTGGCTCCTCCTCAGGAAAAATAATGAATAGAAAAAGAAATAATAATTCACAAAGATAAACACTTTATTATTTATTAACCCTTAAACGGTCCAAACAGATCGACGTTCAAATTCGTAGTGCTACAAAAGTAGATCTACTTTTTTTTTACATATTTTCAAATACAGTGGACCCCCGCTTAATGATCACCTCCAAATGCGACCAATTATGTAAGTGTATTTATGTAAGTGCGTTTGTACGTGTATGTTTGGGGGTCTGAAATGGACTAATCTACTTCACAATATTCCTTATGGGAAAAAATTCGGTCAGTACTGGCACCTGAACATACTACTGGAATGAAAAAAGTTCGTTAACCGGGGGTCCACTGTATAACAAAAAAAATGTAGATAAAAGTTTTTTACACGTTTTCACATGTAAAACAAACAAAAAAAAATCTACATATTTTTACATACTTTCAGATGTTGAAAAAACGTATATATACGTTTGGACCATTTAAGGGTTAATGCAAAGATAAAACAGTGAAACATGAAGGTGTATCCTATTTGAAAGAAAAATGAAAAATGAAGTGAAAAATGACATTTGAATTCAACGTTAATATGTACAATTATACTGGGTTGTCTGGTGGAGGTTGACACCGTCTTGTAGAAATTGTAGCCGTTACTGATGATGTGGGGGGGGGTCACAGGTGTTGGTGACAACCCAACGGCTAGTTCTTCACAGAGTCTATAGCCTTGAATAGTCAGTCCAGATGACAGGAAAGCAGGTTCTTTACCACTACAAAGATGAGGGGTTGTTGTCTGCTGTCGCCTACAGTTAATCAGGTAGGTAGATCCAAAAAGTGACGTCTCCGGACTTTTGCAAAAGTCCTTCTCCTTCAACACTTCTCGTTGGTTGGCAGGTGACCCGATCTGTCATTCCAAGCTGGAAAGAGACAGGTTACCCACTGCTTAAGAAATCACTCTCCATGATAAGTACAATACCTAAAAGACGTGGTGATTATCAAAACATCTAACATGGAGATCAAGGCTGAAAGGACTAAGTTCATTATTGGTCAAAAGTGAAGCTTTCAACCAATAAGTCCACTAGAATAGGAGCAGGCTTTTACTTACAGTTGTGCTGGGAGCTGTGAGTCGAGTGATTACCGTTCGGCCGGAGCCCCACATGTCACCTTTCGGGGTGGGGAGAAAGGGGGGGGGATAGCGGGAGCTAGACTTACCCTACCTTAACAAGCAGCCGGCAATCAAACTATCGTTACCATATACTCACTCGCTACTCCTATCTGTTGAACTTTTCCCTCACACTCCCCCATACCAAGACTTATAGTCAAGGAGTATAAGAAGAATAGGCGAGGAAAAAGTTCTAAAATGTGGAAGTCGCGTAAGGCAACAAATCTTCTACTGACTGTCATGACTTAACCAGTCAGAGAAATAATTGGATGAACCATTGATATACACAATATGGAACTTAAAAGCTTGGAGAGCCAATGTCCACCTCAAGAGGCGACTGTTGGTTCCCTTAAAAGTTTCTAGGTATATCAAAGGTTTGTGATCCGTCTCTAAAATGAATTCTTTTCCCATTTAAGCTTGGAGATACCCCACACAAGGGCCAAACATTCCTTTTCTATGGAGGAGTATCTCGTTTCTGCAGGAAGGAGTTTCCGGCTTAGGAAGCATACAGGGAAGGGAGTACCATCATGATATTGTAGTAACACCGCACCTAAGCCAGTATTGGAGGCATCAGTTCTTAAACAAAATGTTTTGTTAATATCTGGGATCTTAAGTATAGGGTCTTTTGAGAAGATATTTTTAATCTCATTAAACTTTTCTCGAGCTACGTCGGAAAGTTCAAGAGGTTCCTTCACAGACTTTTTAAGGAAGTCGGATAAGATGCCTGTAAGATCAGTAAGGTTCGGGATAAACCGTGCATAAAAATTTACAGAACCAAGAAAGCTACGCATGAGCTTCTTGGTTTTGGGGAATTTAAATTCTAACAAAGCTTTGATCTTACTGGGGAGAGGCTGCAAAGAGTTATTAGAAAGGATCAGTCCGAAATATCTAATCTTGTTATACCCAAGGAAGCATTTCTTCGGCTTGGCCGTGAGGCCATGCGAGCATAACCTACGTAAAACTGATGTTAATGTTTGGATATGCTTGCCCCACGTAGATGTCATTACGTAAATGTTATCAAAATAAACTGAAACATTTGGCATATTACCCAAGACCTTTCTCATCAGTCTCACGTAGGTAGCACAGGCAGTTACCAAACCGAAGGGCATAGTTCTATACTGCATCAGTCCTTGGTGGGTAGGAAAAGAGGTGTACTGCTTAGAAGAAGGCTCTAACATTACTTGATGATATGCCTGCGCAATACCAATCTCTGAAAAGAAGGAAGAGTCATAAAATTTGTGTAGATCACTATCTATTAAGGGCATAGGCTCAGCATCCCACCGAGTTATAACATTAAGGCCTCTGAAGTCAATCGCAAGTCTATATGAATTATCCTCCTTAACCATGACTACTGGTGAGCAATATGCAGATACTGAAGGTTCAATGATCTTTAGTTTTAATAATTTGTCTACCTCTCGGTCAAATGCATCCCCAAGGTGAACTGGAACTTGGTATAATTTCCGTTTGATAGGATTGTCCGTGACTAAGCCAATCTTATGGACTACCGTGGAGGTGACACCTGGAATATCACTAAAAACGTCTGAGAAGCCATACATTGAAGTAGTTCATGTTTCTTATGGTCATCCAATGTTTGTTGCACCCGAGTGGTCAAGAGTCACCAAATCATGTAGTTCTCTGTCATACGCACACCTTACACTCCTCAGTTGTCTTTTGGAATCAGCTGACTTTTGGAATCAAAATAGGTTTTGTACTGGTCCATTGACAAGCTTAAGTTTTTCGAAACTATGTCAGAGGTCTCCTCAAGTTTGGATCTAAGGTCAAGGAGAAACTGATAAGACTGAACCTCAGCATTCACGTCCTCATTAGTCCACAAGTCATGAAGGATGGACAATGGACCTCTGGCCTGTCTACCATAGAGAAGTTCAAAGGGTGAAAACCCCAAGGAGTCACTGGGAACTTCCCTCATGGCAAACAAAACACAGGGTAGGTAACGATGCCACTCCTTAGGTTTAAGAGAGTAAAGTTTCCGTAAAATGGACTTGAGAACCGAATGCTGGCGCTCAATCCTCCCATTACAGCTGGGATGATAGGGTGTGGTGAACAGAGGCTTCACTCCCAGAAGTTGGTAGAGATGTTGCATTAAGTCAGATGTGAATTGTGTCCCACGGTCAGACAAAATCTCTCTAGGGATGCCAACTCTGGAAAAGATGGACAAAAGGGCTTCAGCCACCTCTGTAGTAGTCATGGACTTTAAGGGTACAGCTTCAGGGAAACTCGAAGCATAATCAACTAATGTTAATATATATCTATGTCCCCCAGATGATGAAAGTGGTGATAAGGACCAACAATGTCAATAGCTACTCTTTCAAATGGTACCATAAAGATTGGCATTTTTGACCATAGGTACTCGCCGGGTACCTCGGGAGGATGACAGTTGGCATACTTTACACGATCTACAATAGGTAGTGATATCTGAGGACATTTTGGGCCAAAAATAGGTTTCCCTAATTTTATTTAAGGTTTTACGGTGCGAGAAATGTCCGGCCACTGGTAGATCATGAGCCATTTTAAGAACAGTCTCTCTGCATTGGCTTGGAACAACTAAGATGGAATAGTCTATCTCATCTGAATTTAATTTGAATACTGATTTATACAATATACCTTTTATATATTCAAATTTATATGAAAAGTTTTTCCTTTAGATAACTTGATTTTGTCTAGCAGCATTATGGCAATTCTGAAGAGAAGGGCAATTATGTTGTAAATTGACAAAGGAGTCCTTTGATATATCTAAAGGCTTAAAGTCAGGGAAAATCAAAGGATGGACAGTAGGAGAAGCCTGGGCTTTGATCTGAGCCCTAGTCAAGACATTTATAGTATCGGAGGTGATATCCTCGCTTTCATCTAAAAAGCGAACCGGTGATTCTACTATCTCACTTTCAAGAGTAGTATCACTGGTTTCTAACCCCACATGAATATTCCGAGACATTGCCTCATCTGAACTTTCGAGGGGCTTCTCTGACTCTACAGGAAGAGGATCTGAAAAGCTTATGTCCATCTTTGGTGATGAAAGGTCAACCTCAGAAGGAAGAATGGCACCTTTTACATTACCTATTAGTACGGAGCAAGAAGTGATGGGAGCTAGTACGGCTTCAGACCAACCTGTGAACCATTTAGACCTAATGTAACAACGGATGGTAGGAAAAGTGTCTGTACGGCCCAAGTAGTCTGAAAGAATAGCAGAGGAATAAGTTTCTTTAAGATTAGGGAACAGCTTATCAGAAATGACTATACATGTGCATCCAGTGTCTCATAAAATGGTAGATACATTAAGTCCATTAACTGTTCCTGAACAGAAGGGTGCCTGGTTATTACAGTCTTTAAAACACCTTCCAACTTTTTGGACCTTCTCAGAAGGACAATCGGGACGTTTATGTCCCTTAACACCATATAAATGACAAACAGGGATAAAAGAAGTTAGTTTGTTTTTCACTAGAGGCTTTGATTTCTTAAGATCTGGTGAACCCTTACCCTTAGGGTTCAATCCCTTTAGGTCTTTATAGGAATTGTGAGTCTCAGCATACAAGTCAGCGGCCTCAGCAACTTCTTCAGATTTAATCAGGTTACGTTCTCTAATGAATGTTTGTATCTGGTGAGGAAGAGCTGTCAGGAACTGGTCAGCAACCATGAAGTCTCTAAGAGATTCATAACTGTGATCAATTCCTGAGCTCTCTATCCAAAAGTCGAACAAACGAAAGAGTGTTACCTGTAACTGCTGAAAGTTTTGGCCAGGCTGTAAGGTGGCATACCTGAAATCTTTCCTATAAGAATTTGTGTTTTTTTATATGCTTTAAGGATTGCCTTCTTCAGTAGGTTATAATTATATATGATATCCTGCGACAAAGTTGCACAGATATTCAAAGTTGTACCAGAAAATAACATTCCTAACCTGGTAGCCCAGGTGTCAGCAGGCCATTCACAGAGGGTAGTGGTATTTTCAAACCTGATAATGTATGAAGTAATGTCTTCACCCTCTGTGAAGGGAGGTAAATTAGGTGTTGGAATAAGTGCACTAGCTGCATGATGTTCAATTACTCCTTCCTCTAATTGTTGTTGTGTAAAAGTTAACTTTTTATTCTCTAATTCAAGGCGAGATTTTTCGAGCTCGTGATCTTTTTCTCTCTCTCTTACTCATGTTCTCTAGCTCTTTCCTCACGTTCTCTAGCTCTTTCCTCACATTCTCTATCCTTTGCTCTTTCCTCATGTTCTCTTAATTTAACTTGTTCCTCACGTACTTTAGCTCTCTCCTCACGATCAAGTCTATCACGCTCCTTTTTGTCTTCTCTCTCTCTTTCTGTCTATCTTGGTTTTCTCTTTCAATTCTCTCTCTCTCCTTTTTCTCCTCTCTATCAAGGTTCTCTCTCTCCTTTCTTTCTCCTTCCTGGATCTTAGCGCTAATGAAAGCTTCTAAATTCTTCCCCGTTATTCCTAACTTACTCCCAGTGTTCATCCAAAACTGGTATTCCTCCATACTTGCAAGAATAACAAACTACCAGGGGAAAATGAAACGGATATATCAAGGAAAACCGAAGGTTCAATTCCTGCTCTGCTCAAACTGTAAATAAATCGGAGGGTTCGATCCCTGTTTCGATTAAACAGTATGTGTGTATGAAAACGGAGGGTTCTATGCCGGCTCCGACCAAACAGCAAGGAGAATGAGGTCGCTTGACCATCCAATCTTCTCACCAACAAATCAAGAGTGTTCTACAACAGTTCCCTTGATATAAAAAATAGAGCTCAATGAAATAACTTGTCACTGGAAAATCTCGGGTCCCTAGAGTCTATTCCTCCAAACTGTTTCAAGCTCAAAAATAAAGGTGACAGAATTAACTAGTATATCCTGCCTGACTTGACTTACAATAAATTGAGACTATAACAATCACCAAATCTTTTAAATACCTGTACTGTAGTCCTACCATAGAGAATGATTACTCATGGCTGATGGTAACCGTCTGTGGTATGTGGCGTTGAAGTTTCAGTGATAGATTTGAGATGGAGTTGAATCTTGGTTCAGTAGAGTTGATCCTGGCAAGGTCGCCACTTGTGAAGGCTTACTCAGCCCTGTAACAACTTCAGACAGTATTACCAAGGCTGGCTCCTCCTTAGGAAAATTTATGAATAGAAAAAATAATAATTCACAAAGATAAACACTTTATTATTTATTAATGCAAAGATAAAACAGTGAAACATGAAGGTGTATCATATTTGAAAGAAAAATGAAAAATGAAGTGAAAATGACATTTGAATTCAACGCTAATATGTACAATTATACTGGGGTGTGTGGTGGAGGTTGACACCGTCTTGTAGAAATTGTAGCCGTTACTGATGATGTGGGGGGGGGGTCACAGGTGTTGGTGACAACCCAATGGCTAGTTCTTCACAGAGTCTATAGCCTTGAATAGTCAGTCCAGATGACAGGAAAGCAGGTTCTTTACCACTACAAAGATGAGGGGTTGTCTGCTGTCGCCTACAGTTAATCAGGTAGGTAGATCCAAAAAGTGACGTCTCCGGACTTTTGCAAAAGTCCTTCTCCTTCAACACTTCTCGTTGGTTGGCAGGTGACCCGATCTGTCATTCCAAGCTGGAAAGAGACAGGTTACCCACTGCTTAAGAAATCACTCTCCATGATAAGTACAATACCTAAAAGACGTGGTGATTATCAAAACATCTAACATGGAGATCAAGGCTAATAGGACTAAGTTTATTATTGGTCAAAAGTGAAGCTTTCAACCAATAAGTCCACTAGAATAGGAGCAGGCTTTTACTTACAGTTGTGCTGGGAGCTGTGAGTCGAGTGATTACTGTTTGGCCGGAGCCCCACACGTCACCTTTCGGGGTGGGGAGAAAGGAAGGCGGGATAGCAGGAGCTAGACTTACCCTACCTTAACAAGCAGCCGGCAATCAAACTAACGTTACCATATACTCGCTCGCTACTCCTATCTGTTGAACTTTTCCCTCACATCCATCTTAGCAGAAAATGTGAGGAACAAGTGATTTCTTCAATAAGAGAGAGCAAACAGCAGATGGTGTATATTCACTACAAAAGTTCCAATGCAATTTAAGAGGAAATCTTGCTTTGTTCTCCTCTTGAGTTGAGAGCTTGTGGCACTGACGTCTTCAACAAGGTTAATGAATACTTCAAAACACCAACTGTCTGTTGATGGAGCTCCAGCCATGCTGGGTCATGCCAGTGGCATTTCAGCTTTGGCCAAAGAGGAGAATCCAAAAATTGAAGCTTCCAGCTGTATGATCCATCGCCAGGCACTGGTTGTGAAGCATTTGGAACCTGCACTGGAAGCCATCATGCATGATGTTATCAAAATTGTCAATGCTGTCAATTTTATCACACAGAAGTGAGGTGCCTTTCACGTGGAAATGTTCTAAATTGAGTTTGGGCTCCAAAAACTGAACTTGAAATTTTTCTGGTTGATCAAAAGCATATTCTCACAGATAAGTTAATAAACTCCTCTCGGATTGCACATCTTACATACACGTATTTAGCTGACATCTTTGGGTATGTGAATGCAATGAACAAAGAATTGCAAGGGAAGAATGCCAATGTTATTACAGCCAGAGAAAAGATTTCAGCATTTGGATCAAAGCTTCAGTATTGGAGCCAGAAAGCAGAACAAAACAAAATACAGTGGCCCCTGGATATCGTAGTCGTTGGATTTCGTAATATTCAGCAATCGTAACTTTTTTCATTAAAATATTGGCTCGGTGATCGTCACTGAGCTCGGTAATAGTCATTCATCCCAAACGCGTCCACATGGCAACAGCAGCCCAACACTCAGTATGCCATTGTTTATCAGCCAGTGAGCACGATCCCATGCATTCATACGATACATTTCGCATTATTCCATTCTTCTTAGTGATTGCAACTGCTAAATAAGCCACCATGGGCCCAAAGAAAGTTCCTAGTGCCAGCCAGCCCTTTGGTAAAGGGCTGAGAGGGGAAAATGTGCCTTCTTCAGTGATTCTGCGATATTATGTATGATACTAAAGCAGCAGGAATCGATAAAGGCTATAGCGCTAGCTAGCGATAAGTGTAGCATTAACAGAGTAGCAAGTAAGTTAAGCGATTAATCAACAGAAAAAGAACAGCACGAAACTCACTCCTCCAGTGTTGTTGGAGGTATATAGGGCTACTAACACTGCCGCCATCACCACCACTATGTAAGGCTCATCTTTCAGTGGCCCTTATACACCCAACAACAAACACCACCACTCGTCAGTTAGGGAGATAGAGATATTACATATTTTATTCATTCTAGACTATATATCATGTTTCTATGTTATTAATATTGTTTATTATGTCATAGTAGATGAATTGTGCTAGATAAATAAGCCATAGGGTTGATATTAGTGTCATATTGAAGGACTATCTTGTCCTGTCTCCCAACATATTCCCCTGCTGCCGCCACATTTCCTAACATACGCCAGAAACAGACCTCTCTGGAACACTTTTTTGAGCGACAGGGGTCCAGTGACTCTCAAGCTGGTCCTAGTGGCATTAAAAAACAAAGAAGGGAAGTGACCCCAGAAAAGGATTTGGTACCTGAAGTCTTTATGGAAGGGGATTCCCTTTCCAAACAGTAATTTCTCCATCCACTGCCCTCCTTCCATCTTCAATACACTAAGAAGAGTCTTCAATAAAGGTAAGTGTCATGTTATTATTGTTTTATTCTTCATGTCTCATTGTTTTCTGTGTAGGTAAATGTACAATTCATGTAAAAAAATATTTGTTTTAATAGTTTTGGATGTCTGGAACGGATTAATTGGATTTACATTATTTCTTAAGGGAAAATTAATTCAGAAATTGTCAAATTCAGATTAATTACGATAACGGATCAATTACGATAACTGAGGGTCCACTGCATTGCCTTTCCAAAGTTAGCTGTGTTCTTGGAAGATTGTGAAGATTTTTGTTTTGGTGACACCAAGGATCCATTTACACGGCATCTTACCAAACTCAGAAAAAGGTTCTCTGATTACTTTCCCGATCTTGATTCACATACTATAAGTTGGTTTGTGATTCATTTCAACTGCAAAATTGTTGATGTGCCAGAAGAGCCTTAAGGACTGGCAGAGGCATATCTTGAACTTCGCTCCAACAATGAAGCATGCATTGAATTTCAAAACAATGCAGATTTATCCTTTTTCTGGATGTCAAGATCTGCAAAGATTTTCAAAATTGCACACAAGGATGTGATAAAAATACTGCTGTCATTTGCAGTACCTATCTCTGCTGCCAAAGATTTTCCATTCTCATTAACTTAAAAACAAAATACAGAAATTGGCTGAATGCCGAAGACAGTATCCAGATTGCTCTGATATCAAAAATCCCTAATTTTAATGTTGCTGTTATCAAAAAATGAAACATTATCATTTTTCGAAAACCTGAAGTGAAAATGTTTTCAATGAAATCCTTTAGTTCCCTAATGAGATTTTTATTAAATTTGTCTGTTACTATTTTTTTATTTCATGAAGTTTATTTTTGCATTTTATTATTTTGTTAATTTTGTGTTTTTTTTATTTATCAGGTATAATATGTACTTCTCAGCTTGTATGACTGTACAGTGGACCCCCCCAAGTTTCATGCTTAATCCGTTCCAGAGAGTCTGCTGAATGATGAAATTGCCGCATGGCGAAACCATTTTCCCCATAAGAAATAATAGAAATACAATGGTCCCTCGTTTTTCGTAATTAATCCGTTCCTGAAGGAGCTACTATAAACGAAATTTACGATTTGCGAATCAATTTTCCCCATAAGAAATAATGTAAATACAATTAATCCGTTCCTGACACACAGAAGTATTAAAACAAAAATTTTTTTTACATTAAATATACATGTAGTACATAAACAATACAATGGAAAATGATGAATGAAACATTAACAGCATAACATTTACCTTTATTGGAGATTCTTCTTAGTGTATGGGAGACTGGAGGAGGAGAGAGATTGGATTGTTTACAGTTTGGAAGAGGAATCCCCTTCCAGCAACACCTCAGGTACCAATTGCTTCTCTGGGGTTGCTTCTCTTCTCTGTTTCTTAATGCCACTAGGACCACCTTGAGAGTCACTCGAGTCCTGTCTCGCAAAGTAACTGTGGAGAGAGCTCTGTTTCTGGCGTCTCTTTAACACTTCCCTAAAATGGCCCAAGACTTTGTCACTGTACATACTTCTCACCTTCTTTACCACAGGCTTGGCACTAGCTTTCTTTGGAGCCATGGCAGCTTATTTAGTACTTGCAAGCATTAAAATGAGTGGAATATTATGAAATATTTCGTAGGAGCACTTGAGGGGACCTTCACTCACTGGTAAACAATGCCAGACTGGCTGGGTAGGGAGGCCGCCCCAGCTCACACCGTGCGTACGCCTCCCGGACAAACTACTATTTGCGAGTCAACCTATGAAAAGCGAGTCCATGTTTATACGAAAATACCCCTATGATTGGCGAAATTTACGATTGCTGAGAACTACGAAAAGCAAGGGACCACTGTAAAATTAATCCGTTCCAGACACCCAAAAATGTTAAAAAAAAAAAATTTCAAATTAAATAAAGATTTACATACAGAAAACAGTAGGTAGTAGGCTGGTAGACAGCAACCGCCCAGGGAGGTACTACCGTTCTGCCAAGTGAGTGTAAAACGAAAGCCTGTAATTTTTTTACACAATGGTAGGATTGCTGGTGTCCTTTTTTCTGTCTCATGAACATGCAAGATTTCAGGTACGTCTTGCTACTTCTACTTACACTTAGGTCACACTACACATACATGTACAAGCATATATATACACACCCCTTTGGGTTTTCTTCTATTTTCTTTCTAGTTCTTGTTCCTGTTTATTTCCTCTTACCTCCATGGGGAAGTTGAACAGAATTCTTCCTCCGTAAGCCATGCGTGTTGTAAGAGGCGACTAAAATGCCAGGAGCAAAGGGCTAGTAACCCCTTCTGTATATATTACTAAATGTAAAAGGAGAAACTTTTGTTTTTCCTTTTGGGCTACCCCGCCTCGATGGGATACGGCCGGTGTGTTGAAAGAAAGAAAGAATACAGAAAACAATAAGAAATCAAGTACATACATATATAAAATAATAATAACATTACACTTACCTTTACTGAAGGAAAATTCCCCTTGTGACCCATGCCTTACTGTTAGCCTTCCACATCACACACAATTTACTCATAAGAACATAAGAACATAAGAAAGGAGGAACACTGCAGCAGGCCTGTTGGCCCATACTAGGCAGGTCCTTTACAATTCATCCCACTAACAAACATTTGACCAACCCAATTTTCAATGCTACCAAAGAAATAAGCTCCGATGTGCAAGTCCCACTCAAATCCAACCCCTCCCACTCATGCACTTATCCAACCTAAATTTGAAACTACCCGAAGTCCTAGCCTCAATAATCCAACTAGGTAGACTGTTCCACTCATCAACTACCCTATTTCCAAACCAATACTTTCCTATGTCCTTTGTAAATCTAAACTTATCTAATTTAAATCCATTACTGCGGGTTCTCTCATGGAGAGATATCCTCAAGACCTTGTTAATATCCCCTTTATTAATACCTATCTTCCACTTATATACTTCGATCAGGTCTCCCCTCATTCTTCGTCTAACAAGTGAATGTAACTTAAGAGTCTTCAATCTTTCTTCATAAGGAAGATTTCTAATGCTATGTATTAATTTAGTCATCCTACGCTGAATATTTTCTAACGAATTTATGTCCATTCTGTAATATGGAGACCAGAATTGAGCTGCATAATCTAGGTGAGGCCTTACCAATGATGTATAAAGCTGCAGTATGACCTCTGGACTTCTGTTGCTTACACTTCTTGATATAAATCCCAGTAATCTATTTGCCTTATTACGTACGCTTAGGCATTGCTGTCTTGGTTTAAGGTTGCTGCTTACCATAACCCCCAAGTCCTTTTTGCAATCTGTATGGCTAAGTTCTACATCATTTAACTTATAAGTGCTAGGGTTATGGGCACTCCCAAGCTTCAGAACCTTACATTTATCTACATTGAACTGCATCTGCCACTTTTCTGACCAAGAGTAGAGTTTGTCTAAATCCTCCTGAAGTTCCCTAACATCTACGTTTGAATCAATTATCCTACCTATCTTCGTGTCATCGGCGACACTTTTTCTTGAACACTCTGGGATTTTCAGAGTGATACACCAGTAAAGGCTTCACTTTGCAATCCCCACTAGCATTACTACGAAACATGAGAGTTAACCTGTCTTTCATAGGCTTGTGTCCTGGAAGTGCAGTTTCCTCCTGCTGGATGTAGGTCCTCTTTGGCATATTCTTCCAAAATAGGCCTGTTTCATCACAACTGAACACCTGTTGGAGTTTGAATTCTCCAGTGTCTACACACTCCTTAAACTCCTGCACAGACTTCTCAGCCACTTTTTTGTCAGAACTGGCAGCCTCACCATGCCTTATCACACTGTGTATGCCACTACGCTTCTTAAATCTCTCAAACCAACCTTTGCTGGCCTTAAAATCACAAGCATCACCACTCATTGCAGGCATTTTCTTTACAAGATCGTCATGCAACTGCCTTGCCTTTTCACGTATTATCGACTGCAGAATACTATCTCCTGCTAATTGTTTTTGGGTAATCCACACCAACAATAACCTTTGCACTTCTTCGAGGGTTTGCGATCTTTTTTTTTTTTGTCAGCATATCTACCTGTTTTGCAACAACAGCACACTTTACAGTATTTCCTTTCCCTTCACCACAATCGAAGTGATGGATGGGTTTGCCATATATCCTGGCAAGTTCTGTAACACGCACTCTGCTCTTTTCAATGATTTCCTTCTTGAATTCAATCGTGTTCCTCACTTTCTTTACCAAAGGGCTGGCACTAGCTTTCCTTGGGCCCATGGTGACTTATTCAGCAGTTGCAAGCACAAAAAAATGGATTATTATGAAATGTATTGTATGAACCTGTGGGGTGATGGTCACGCGCTGGTAAACAATGGCACACCGAGTGTGAATGGTGCAGGAGACTGGCTTTGTGTGCGCGGTGACAGGCGGACACGTACCGGACAGTCGCTGAATCACGAGTCCAATCACAAACCGTGAAGCTAAATTTTACTGAAAAAGCTTGCAGATTTCACGAAAGTCGCGGCTGCCGAACAACGGTGGTCCACTGCATTCTCCATATAAATGGATTTAATAAACTGTTTTGAATTTGAACAATCCTTGTGTTTTCCAGAGTCTGTGGACTTTTAAAGTCTAGTGGGTAATTTCGCTGTACACAAATCTGTTTTGGGGTAATGCTCAAAATAGTTCGCCGACCTCCGACTAATAGGGAAGTTGTGATAGTTATATGGGCAGATTCTTGCAATCAATGCATACTAGGGAAATAGCCAAGAATTTGGTTCATTTGAGTACTACAGTGGACCCTCGGTTATCGGCCGTTATCCGCTTCAGAAGGCCAGCCTAAAACTGAAATGGCCAATAATTATTCCTATTCCCATAAGAATTAATGCAAATACAATTAATCCGTTCCAGACACCCAAAACTATTCACAAAAAATACATTTTTTACAGATTAATTATAGTTTTATATGCACAAAACAATGAGAACTAAATAAAATAAATACAAAAACAATTAAATCAGTATTACATACAGTGGTCCCTCAATAATCGTCCATAATCCGTTCCTGGAAGTGGGACTATTATCGAAATGGATGATTTATGAATCAATTTTCCCCATAAGAAATAATGTAAATTCAATTAATCCGTTCCTGACACCCAGAAGTATTAAAACAAAAAATTTTTTTACATGAAATATAGATGTAGTACATAAACAATAGTGGCACATGATGAATTAAACATTAACAGAATAACACTTACCTTTATTGGCGATTCTTCTTTGTGTATGGAAGACTGGAGAATGAGACTGATTGGATGAATTACTGTTTGGAAGGGGAATCCCCTTCCATCAACACCTCGGGTACCAATTGCTTTTCTGGGGTTACTTCTCTTCTCTGTTTCTTAATGCCACTAGGACCACCTTGAGAGTCACTGGAGTCCTGTCTCGCAAAAAAACTGTCCAGAGAGCTCTGTTTCTGGCGTCTCTTTAAAACTTCCCTAAAATGGGCCAAGACTCTGTCACTGTACAAGTTGCCGATATGGCTTGCAACATCCTTCTCTGGGTGATGTTTCTCCATAAATCTTTCCATCCTACCCCACATTTCAAAAATCTCCTTAATTTCTGAAGAAGGCACCTTCCTCCATCTCTCTTCCTCCTCCTCTGCAGCAAGATTCAGAGCTGCCATCTGTTGCTGTTCCTGCTGAAGCTCTTGCAGCTCCTCAGTGGTTAGCTCTTTGTTGTGGTCCTCCACCAACTCTTCCACATCCTCCAAACTCACATCCAACCCCATGGAAGTTCCCAGTGCCACAATGGATTTAACAACTGACATAGGCTCATCAGGGTCAGCCCCAAACCCTTCAAAATCCCTCTTGTGGACACAATCTGGCCACAATTTTCTCCAAGCAGAGTTCAAAGTCCTGGTAGTCACTCCCTCCCAAGCCTTACCTATAAGGCTTACACAATATGGAGAATACAGAAATGTTCTTTCCAAAAATCTCGTAGGGCCAAGTGAGTGTCTGAGGTCACATTGAAGCCCCTTTCAAACATTGCTTTGGTGTAGAGTTTTTTAAAGTTTGCAATGACCTGCTGGTCCATGGGCTGGAGGAGAGGAGTGGTATTCGGGGGCAAGAACTTTACTGTGATGAACCCAAACTCCTTCAGAATTAGGTCATCCAAGTTTGGGGGATGAGCAGGTGCATTGTCCATTACTAGGAGGCACTTGAGATCCAATTTCTTTTCTAGGAGGTAATTCTTCACACTAGGGCCAAACACTTCATTGAACCACTCTACAAAAATTTCCCTCGTGACCCATGCCTTACTATTAGATTTCCAAAACACACACAATTTACTCTTCATAACATTTTTTTCCTGAACACTCTGGGATTTTCAGAATGGTACACTAGTAATGACTTCACTTTGAAATCCCCACTAGCATTAGCACAGAACATTAGCATCAGCCTGTCTTTCATAGGCTTGTGTCCTGGCATTGCCTTTTCCTCTTGTGTAATGAAGGTCCTCTTGGGCATTTTCTTCCAAAAGAGGCCTGTTTCGTCACAACTGAACACTTGTTCAGGTTTCAGTCCTTCAGCCTCTATGTACTCCTGGAATTCATGCACATATTTTTCAGCCGCCTTGTGGTCCGACCTGGCAGCCTCACCATGCCTTACCACACTGTGTATGCCAGTATGCTTATTAAATCTCTCAAACCAGCCTTTGCTGGCCTTAAATTCACTCACATCATCACTAGTTGCAGGCAAGTTCTTTACCAAATCGTCATGCAACTGCCTAGCCTTTTCACAAATAAGCGACGTCATTTATCCACACCAATAATAACTTCTCAACATCTTCGAGTACTGGTGATCTCATTTTTGTCAGCATATTTACCTCCTTTGCAACAACAGCGTCCTTTATTTCCTTTTTCTTGGCTATGATGGAAGATATGGTTGTACGGTATTTGTTATACATCCTGGCCAGTTTGCCCACACGTACGCCACTATCATATTGTTCAATGATGTTTTTCCTAAATTCAATCATATTTCTCACCTTCTTTACCAAAGGCTTGGCACTAGGAGCTTTCTTTGGAGCCATGGTAGCTTATTTAGCACTTAAATAACTTGCAAGCACTAAAATAAATGAAATATTATGAAATATTTCGCTGGAGCACGTGAGGGGACCATCGCTCACTGGTAAACAATGGCACACTGGCTGGGAAGGAAAGGCCGAGGCGGCTCGAGGCCGCTCAGACCGTGAGTACGCGTCCGGGACGAAGGACTATTAGCGAGTTACCGGGCCATTTCCAAGCCAATATTTTGACAAAAAAACAGGACTATTTCCGAAATGGACGACTTTCAGGCCGGACGATTATTGAGGGACCACTGTACCTTTACTGAAGACTGTTGTTGGCTTATGGAAGATAGGGAGGAGAGTTTATTGTTTGGAAGGGGAATCCCCCTCCATAAGGACTTAAGATATCAAAGCCCTATCTTGGGTTACTTCCCTTATTTGTCTTTTAATGCCACTAGTACCAGCTTGAGAGCCACTGAACCCCTGTCACACAAAATATCTGTCCAGAGAGCTGTTTCTGGCATCTCTTTAAGATTTCCCTGAAGTGGGACAAGGTTCTGTCACTGAACCTATTGCAGATGTAGCTTGCTTCAGCTTGGTCAGGGTGATATTTCTCAGCAAAAGCTTGCACTCTAGTCCACATTGCACAAATCTCCTTAATCTCTGAAGAAAACACCTCCTTCACTCCCTCTTCCTCCTCCTCCTCCTCTGAAGCAAGTTCCTGAGCTGTGGTCTATTGCTGTTCCAGATGAAGCTCTTGCAGCTCTTCAGTGGTTAGCTCTTCCCTGTGGTCCTCCACTAACTCTTCCATATCCTCACCACTAACCTCCAACCCCATGGACTTGCCCAAAGATACAATGGATTCCACAACAGGCATAGGGTCCTCAGGGTCAGCCCCAAACCTTTCAGAATCCCTCTCTTGGACACAGTTTGGCCACATTTTCCTCCAAGCAGAGTTCAAAGTCCTGGAAGTCACTCCCTCCCAAGCCTTACCTATAAGGCTTATGCAATGGAGGATACTGAAGCGATTCCTCCAGAACTCTCTTAGGGTCAATTCAGTGTCCAAGGTCACTTCAAAGCACCTCTGAAACATTGCATTGGTGTAGAGTTTTTTGAAGTTAGAAATGACCTGCTGGTCCATGGGCTGGATGAGAGGAGTGGTATTAGGGGGAAAGAACTTCACTGTGATGAAACTTTACTCCTCAAACAATTGGTCTTCCAAGTCTGGAGGATGAGCAGGAGCACTGTCCATTACCAGGAGGCACCTGAGTGGCAATTTATTTTCCAGGAGGTATTTCTTCACACTCGGGCCAAACACTTCATTGACCCACTCAATGAAAATTAGCCTTGTGACCCATGCCTTATTGTTAGCCTTCCACAACACACACAATTTACTCTTCATGACATTGTTTTTCTTGAACACTCGGGGATTTTCAGAGTGATATACTAGTAAAAGCTTCACTTTGAAATCCCCACTAGCATTACCATAGAACAAAAGAGTTAGCCTATTCTTCATAGGTTTGTGTCCTGGCAGTGCCTTTTCCTCCTGCATGATGTAGGTCCTCTTTGGCATTTTCTTCCAAAAGAGGCCTGTTTCGTCACAACTGAACACTTCAGCCGCACGTTTGTCTGAACTTGCAGCCTCGCCATGTCTTACCACACTGTGTATACCACTTCACTTCTTGAATCTGTTGAACCAGCCTTTGCTGGCCTTAAATTCACTAACAGCAGCACTTGTTCCAGGCATTTTCTTTACAAGATCTGCATGCAACTGCCTATCTCCCGTTAACTGTTTTTCGTTGATCCACACCAACAACTTCTCCACATCTTCGATTGTTTGTGACCTCTGTTTCATTAGCATATTTACCCCTTTTGCAACATCAGCTTCCATGATTTTTACTTTCTTTGCCAGGATGGAACTGATTGTTAATTTGGACTTCCCGTACATCCTGGCAAGCTCGGCCACACGTACGCCACTTTCGTATTTTGATACAAGCTCTTTCTTGAATTCTATCAAAGGGCTGGCACTCTGAACTTTCTTTGGTCCCATGGTGGCTTATTTCATGGTTGCACTCAATAAACAAGCACCAAAAACAATGGATGAATGCACGGAATACTGTTCACTGGACAAGTGACAGAGGCAGACTGAGTTAGGCAGTGGCGGCCCGGGCGGGCAGACACGTCTGATATGGACGACTTCCGAGTCAATGTACGAAACCCGGAGTAAAAATTCGCCGAAATCAAAATCCAAATTGTACGATATTCGGACCGGACGAAAACCAAAGTTTTACTGTACAATGATTTTGGCTTTTCATGGTCAAACGAAAACCTGTAATTGTTTTACAAGATGGTAGGATTGCTGGTGTCCTTTTTTCTGTCTCATTAACACGCAAGATTTCAGGTACGTCTTGCTACTTCTACTTACACTTAGGTCACACTACACATACATGTACAAGCATATATATACACACCCCTCTGGGTTTTCTGCTATTTTCTTTCTAGTTCTTGTTCTTGTTTATTTCCTCTTATTTCAGTGGGGAAGTGCAACAGAATTCTTCCTCCGTAAGCCATGCATGCTGTAAGAGGCAACTAAAATGCTGGGGGCAAGGGGCTAGTAACCCCTTCTCTTGTATAAATTACTAAATTTAAAGAGAAACTTTTGTTTTTCTTTTTGGGCCACCCTGCCTTGGTGGGATACAGCCAGTTTGTTGAAAAAAAAAAATCACAAATGACTTTTTAGTATATAGTACCACAAAAACTTCACCAATCCTTAAATATTTCTAATCCACTTAAATACTAAAAATAGTTTAAGAAATATTTGGGCTATTTCAAGGCATGAAGAAGTGTAATCAGTTATGTTAGATATACAGTACTAACACGCCATCATGCATGAAGAAAGAATCTGCAGAGCACATCACAGCGGCTGGATAAAGCTGCTGAATTCTTCTGGCAATAAATGACTTGCCTGATCCTGGTAACCCTTTCAGGATAACCATCACCTGTGAAGAAAACAAAATACCTATTACTACAGATACGTATATACAGTAACGCCCCGCTTTATGGCATTCCACTAATACGGACATTTCAAATTATAACCAAAACTCTCTATACAGCTCTCCCCACCTGATTTTCTAATATGGTCACCATGGCCACCCGGTTTGTTTACACTCTCTGTGAGCACAACTCTGCATTACGTCTGGAAACTTTCCAAATTTCAAGTGTTTTTAAGTTGTTTCACATTTTATATTTACCCTTACCTTATGTGCACCTGTACCTAAATAAACTTAAACACTGTGCTGGCATGCAGGTAAAAGTTAAGACTGTCTCATGGCATCTTGACGCCATACAGCCTCTCCTCACTTAACGACGGAGTTCCATTTCTTGAGGCCATGTCGTTAAATGAATTCATCACTAAGCAAGGAGCATACTATAATGGTAGAGAGTTTGTGTCTACCTTCTCTGATATTGTTTTAATATCACTTATGCACCATTTATAACATTTCTGGTATACAAGTACCATCTGATTTATGACCTGCTCGACATATGACCACTTGTACTTATGACCATACTGTTTACAGCTTAACTTAAGTTATTTTGTACTTTTCAGTTCATGCATGCAAATGTTTTTGTATGTTTTCATGCATAAGAATGTTTTGTATGCAAATAAACAACTGTTTGTGTTGTACACAGTGTTTCTCCTAAACCTTATAGTATAAAATACAGTACTAAAAGCATATGGTTCAACTTGCATCCATTTTGACTTATGACCGGTTGGTCGGAACCAAGCTCAGTTGTAAGTTGGATGGTACTTGTATTTTTAAATGTTTATACAGTAGTGTACTGTATACAGTGGACCCCCGCTTAACGATCACCTCCCAATGCGACCAATTATATAAGTGTACAGTGGACCCCCGGTTAACGATTTTAATCCGTGCAAGAGGGCTCATCGTTATGCGAAATAATCGTTATGCGAATGAATTTTCCCCATAAGAAATAATGGAAATAAAATTAATCCGTGCAAGACGCCCAAAAGTATGAAAAAAAATTTTTTTTACCACATGAAATGTTAATTTTAATACACACAAACTGAAAAAGGCATGCACAATTACATGACACTTACTTTTATTGAAGATCTGGTGATGATTGATGGGATGGGAGGAGGGGAGAGCATTATCTTCTTACTGTTTAGAAGGGGAATCCCCTTCCATTACGACTTGAGGTAGCAAGTCCTTTTCCGGGGTTACTTCCCTTCTTCTTTTAATGCCACTAGGACCAGCTTGAGAGTCACTGGACCTCTGTCGCACAACAAATCTGTCCATAGAGCTCTGTACCTCCCGTTCCTTTACGATTTGTCTAAAATGGGCCACAACATTGTCATTGAAATAGTCACCAGCACGGCTTGCAACAGCTGTGTCAGGGTGATTTTCATCTATAAAGGTTTGCAGTTCAACCCACTGTGCACACATTTCCTTAATCTTTGAAGTAGGCACAATGGATTCCACAACTGGCATAGGCTTCTCAGGGTTAGCCCCAAACCCTTCAAAATCTTTCTTAATTTCCATACTAATTCTCACCCTTTTTACCACAGGGTTGGCACTAGAAGCTTTCTTGGGGCCCATGGTCACTTATTTTCCAGAAACAGCACCGAAAACACTGTAATAATACGAAATATTCCGAGTGTATGCTTGGATGTTACCGCGGAGGCTGGCTGGTAAACAATGGGACGGCCGGCACATGTGAGGCTGGCTGAGGGCACATTGGACGCGTCTCGGACGAAAATCGGTAAGCGGGTTTTTAATCGGTATGCGCGGCAAAAATTTTGCGATAAAAGTAATCGGTATGCGGAAAAATCGCTATGTGATGCCATCGTTATGCGGGGGTCCACTGTATTTATGTAAGTGCGTTTGTACATGTATGTTTGGGGGTCTGAAATGGACTAATCTACTTCACAATATTCCTTATGGGAACAAATTCGGTCAGTACTGGCACCTGAACATACTTCTGGAATGAAAAAATATCGTTAACCGGGGGTCCACTGTATTGAAATAAAAAGAATAAAGGAAATCAGCTCTAATATACATTACAGTGGAACCTCAAATATCGAACTTTCTTCGGTCCAGAAGGCTGTTCGAGTGCCACTACCGAACGAATTTATTCCCATCAGGAATAATGTAAATTATATTAGACCATTTAAGACCCTCAAAAATACACTTATAAAAGCACTTACAAAAATACACTTACATAATTGGTTGAGTTGGGAGCAGTTCGATTTTTGAGGTTCCGCTGTATTTAGGTATGAATACTGGTCAGAGAGTCCATTGTAAGTCCGAGGCGTTGGTAAACAAGTACACCTACCATCCGACTTACGACCTGCTCGACATACGACCATTCGACTTACAACCTTGTTTTCTATGCCAAATTTCTGGGAAATAAACAACTGCTTGTGTTGTACACAGTGTTTATCCTAAACCTTACAGTATAAAATACAGCACTAACAAAAACTAAAGTAAAAAATGAAATACCAAAATAAAACAATAAAATAAAGTAATTACAAAAATGTGATGTTGATATTCAGTAGTAAGGTTCGACTTACGTCCATTTCGACTTACGACCGGTTTCTCGGAACCGAACTCGGTCGTAAGTTGGATGGTACTTGTATGTCACTAAGTGAGGAGAGGCTGTATTAACAATGATAATAATAACAACACAATAATAATCACTCTGAGGCACATTAAATGTCATATATTATGTTAATAAAGGCATTTTGATTAATCCATCTATGATATTTTTTTCAAAATTATATAAACATGCTCTGTAACCTAGAAACATAATAAATACACCCCACAGTAGAATAAATTAACATAAATATGAGATGTTTTTCCAGTCGTCTTGTCAGAGTCTTGGAAAGAATAACATTTTCTCTAGTTTGACACCGAAGAAAATGTGTACACAATAGTATTACTGGGGGTAACTGTAGAAAATTATTCCTCTCATATGTCTTCACTCTGAGCACTATTCCTTCTAGAAATGGTGTGTTACATGAGAATGGAAGTGCTGCTCTTGATTTATTCTACTTTACCAATGTGGAGACAACTTTGTACACAATGTAAGGTGTTTGTATTTTAGTATAAGATTCACTGACATGGGAATGAACGTATATCAACCAAAACCAGATGCACTTATCTGTTTGTTTACATACACTGTGTCTCTGTCCTCTTTCTCTCTCTCTCGTTCTCTCGTTCTCTCTCTCTCTCTCTCTCTCTCTCTCTCTCTCTCTCTCTCTCTTGTTCTCTCTCTCTTTGTTCTCTCTCTCTCTCTCTTGTTCTCTCTCTCTCGTTCTCTGTCTCTCTCTCTCTCTCTCATTCTCTCTCTCTCGTTCTCTCTCTCGTTCTCCGTCTCTCTCTCATTCTCTGTCTCTCTCTCGTTCTCTGTCTCTCTCTCGTTCTCTGTCTCTCTCGTTCTCTGTCTCTTGTTCTCTCTCTCACCAGTAGATGACTCACTACCAACCGTCTCTGCGTGAATCACTGACTGTATTCATATTGCTGCTGACCATAGCAGGATTTCAAACACCCCCTCACCCTTAGGCACTCATGGGTCAGTCAAGATAGAGAGCAGAGAGAAGCAGGTCGGCTGTTGGCGCTTTCCATACTTCCCGTTATATATATTATACGTACTACCAGCCTACGTGAGTATTCTTACCCTATCCACGTATCGAAAACCCACATGACAAATATTTACACAAACAAACGATATGAAATGTTGTTTGTTACTATTTTTCTAAATTTTATATACACATATACAGTCGTATGAGGTGACTAAAATGCCAGGAGCAATGGGCTAGTAATCCCTTCTCCTGTAGACATTTACTAAAAAAGAGAAGAAAAAAAACTTTATAAAACTGGGATGCTTGAATGTGCGTGGATGTAGTGCAGATGACAAGAAACGGATGATTGCTGATGTTATGAATGAAAAGAAGTTGGATGTCCTGGCCCTAAGCGAAACAAAGCTGAAGGGGGTAGGGGAGTTTCGGTGGGGGGAAATAAATGGAATTAAATCTGGAGTATCTGAGAGAGTTAGAGCAAAGGAAGGGGTAGCAGTAACGTTAAAGGATCAGTTATGGAAGGAGAAAAGAGAATATGAATGTGTAAATTCAAGAATTATGTGGATTAAAGTAAAGGTTGGATGCGAAAAGTGGGTCATAATAAGCGTGTATGCACCTGGAGAAGAGAGGAATGTAGAGGAGAGAGAGAGATTTTGGGAGATGTTAAGTGAATGTATAGGAGCCTTTGAACCAAGTGAAAGAGTAATTGTGGTAGGGGACCTGAATGCTAAAGTAGGAGAAACTTTTAGAGAGGGTGTGGTAGGTAAGTTTGGGGTGCCAGGTGTAAATGAAAATGGGAGCCCTTTGATTGAACTTTGTATAGAAAGGGGTTTAGTTATAGGTAATACATATTTTAAGAAAAAGAGGATAAATAAGTATACAAGATATGATGTAGGGCAAAATGACAGTAGTTTGTTGGATTATGTATTGGTAGATAAAAGACTATTGAGTAGACTTCAGGATGTACATGTTTATAGAGGGGCAACAGATATATCAGATCACCTTCTGGTTGTAGCTACACTGAGAGTAAAAGGTAGATGGGATACAAGGAGAATAGAAGCATCAGGGAAGAGAGAGGTGAAGGTTTATAAACTAAAAGAGGAGGCAGTTAGGGTAAGATATAAACAGCTATTGGAGGATAGATGGGCTAATGAGAGCATAGGCAATGGGGTCGAAGAGGTATGGGGTAGGTTTAAAAATGTAGTGTTAGAGTGTTCAGCAGAAGTTTGTGGTTACAGGAAAGTGGGTGCGGGAGGGAAGAGGAGCGATTGGTGGAATGATGATGTAAAGAGAGTAGTAAGGGAGAAAAAGTTAGCATATGAGAAGTTTTTACAAAGTAGAAGTGATGCAAGGAAGGAAGAGTATATGGAGAAAAAGAGAGAGGTTAAGAGAGTGCTGAAGCAATGTAAATAGAGAGCAAATGAGAGAGTGGGTGAGATGTTATCAAAAAATTTTGTTGAAAATAAGAAAAAGTTTTGGAGTGAGATCAACAAGTTAAGGAAGCCTAGAGATCAAATAGATTTGTCAGTTAAAAATAGGAGAGGAGAGTTATTAAATGGAGAGTTAGAGGTATTGGGAAGATGGAGGGAATATTTTGAAGAATTGTTAAATGTTGATGAAGATAGGGAAGCTGTGATTTCGTGTATAGGGCAAGGAGGAATAACATCTTGTAGGAGTGAGGAAGAGCCAGTTGTGAGTGTGGGGGAAGTTCGTGAGGCAGTAGGTAAAATGAAAGGGGGTAAGGCAGCTGGGATTGACGGGATAAAGATAGAAATGGTAAAAGCAGGTGGGGATATAGTTTTGGAGTGGTTGGTGCAATTATTTAATAAATGTATGGAAGAGGGTAAGGTACCTAGGGATTGGCAGAGAGCATGCATAGTTCCTTTGTATAAAGGCAAAGGGGACAAAAGAGAGTGCAAAAATTATAGGGGGATAAGTCTGTTGAGTATACCTGGTAAAGTGTATGGTAGAGTTATTATTGAAAGAATTAAGAGTAAGACGGAGAATAGGATAGCAGATGAACAAGGAGGCTTTAGGAAAGGTAGGGGATGTGTGGACCAGGTGTTTACAGTGAAACATATAAGTGAACAGAATTTAGATAAGGCTAAAGAGGTCTTTGTGGCATTTATGGATTTGGAAAAGGCATATGACAGGGTGGATAGGGGGGCAATGTGGCAGATGTTGCAGGTGTATGGTGTAGGAGGTAGGTTACTGAAAGCAGTGAAGAGTTTTTACGAGGATAGTGAGGCTCAAGTTAGAGTATGTAGGAAAGAGGGAAATTATTTCCCAGTAAAAGTAGGCCTTAGACAAGGATGTGTGATGTCACCGTGGTTGTTTAATATATTTATAGATGGGGTTGTAAGAGAAGTAAATGCAAGGGTCTTGGCAAGAGGCGTGGAGTTAAAAGATAAAGAATCACACATAAAGTGGGAGTTGTCACAGTTGCTCTTTGCTGATGACACTGTGTTCTTGGGAGATTCTGAAGAGAAGCTGCAGAGGTTGGTGGATGAATTTGGTAGGGTGTGCAAAAGAAGAAAATTAAAAGTGAATACAGGAAAGAGTAAGGTAATGAGGATAACAAAAAGATTAGGTGATGAAAGATTCGATATCAGATTGGAGGGAGAGAGTATGGAGGAGGTGAATGTATTCAGATATTTGGGAGTGGACGTGTCAGCAGATGGGTCTATGAAAGATGAGGTGAATCATAGAATTGATGAGGGGAAAAGGGTGAGTGGTGCACTTAGGAGTCTGTGGAGACAAAGAACTTTGTCCTTGGAGGCAAAGAGGGGAATGTATGAGAGTATAGTTTTACCAACGCTCTTATATGGGTGTGAAGCATGGGTGATGAATGTTGCAGCAAGGAGAAGGCTGGAGGCAGTGGAGATGTCATGTCTGAGGGCAATGTGTGGTGTGAATATAATGCAGAGAATTCGTAGTTTGGAAGTTAGGAGGAGGTGCGGGATTACCAAAACTGTTGTCCAGAGGGCTGAGGAAGGGTTGTTGAGGTGGTTCGGACATGTAGAGAGAAAGGAGCGAAACAGAGTGACTTCAAGAGTGTATCAGTCTGTAGTGGAAGGAAGGCGGGGTAGGGGTCGGCCTAGGAAAGGTTGGAGGGAGGGGGTAAAGGAGGTTTTGTGTGCGAGGGGCTTGGACTTCCAGCAGGCATGCGTGAGCATGTTTGATAAGAGTGAATGGAGACAAATGGTTTTTAATACTTGACGTGCTGTTGGAGTGTGAGCAAAGTAACATTTATGAAGGGGTTCAGGGAAACCGGCAGGCCGGACTTGAGTCCTGGAGATGGGAAGTACAGTGCCTGCACTCTGAAGGAGGGGTGTTAATGTTGCAGTTTAAAAACTGTAGTGTAAAGCACCCTTCTGGCAAGACAGTGATGGAGTGAATGATAGTGAAAGTTTTTCTTTTTCGGGCCACCCTGCCTTGGTGGGAATAGGCCAATGTGATAATAAAAAAAAAAAAATACAGTCACAGGGAATGTTTCTAGAGGTTCTGCAGCCTGTGGAACTCTTTGAAACAAGGTGTCATGAACAGTGGTGTTTTACACTCCTCACACATAAAACAAGTGTCTCTGCGTTGTTGTGGGCATTTTTTTTGTATGTGCACAGACGTAACACCTCTTTTGAGCCTTTTTCTTGAAAGCAGTAGCAGGCAGTTTTACTAGGAAGTGATCACCATGCTTCAGACGAGAAAGTAGTTGTTGATAATTTAGTGGGCGGTCTATTGCAGGTGCTGTTCATTGGTACTTGAATACTATTTGTCTGATGACAGACAAACAGAATTTGCCATATGGTGGTTTGTTTCTGGTCCTCATCTTATACATATTATAAGCATTGAGCATGGAAATGTCCAGAAGATGGAAAAAGAGTTTTATGTACCACTTATAACTCTTGCGAACACTATCAGCAAACCCAATCTGCATGTCACATTTGTCCACTGAGCGCATATTGAGGGTGTAATCAATCACAGCCGCAGGTTTTAGAATGGGTTCATTGCTGTCTCTATGCTGCCTGCCAGTGTTTGTCATTTCGTTAGGGTGAACTGATGACAACAGTGTGACATCTCGTTTGTCATACTACCAAAATGCCATGATGTCATTGGCAGCAAACGCCTGCACCTCACCTCTACGAGTGCCAGCGTCAAACCTGGGCATATGTTTACAATTTGCATACACTGTGCCACACACATCTGTCATGTTCACTCGCAAAAAATCACTGAGTGAGGGGCTTGTGTACCAGTTATCAGTATATAATATATGCCCCTAACCAAGGTATGGTTCTATCATTGCTCTAACCACATCACCAGAGATGCCCAATAACTTCCTGGTATTTTGCAATGTATAACTTCCAGTGTACACAATATCCAATACCAGACCACTGTAACAATCACAAAGCACAAACAACTTTATACCAAAGCGTTTCCTCTTGCTTGGTATGTACGTACTGCTTGAAAGAGTCTCTCTCTTTGAACAGAATCAAAGACTCGTCAATTACAAGCTTCCTGAAGGGATAAAAATACATACTGAATTTCTCTTTCAGATACACAAACACATTCCTAATGACTCACGAAATCGTAATGACACGATTGCAAACAAACCATACCACGGGCGGGATTTGAACCCGAGGTCAGAGTCTCAAAACTTACGCGACGGTCTGGAGTTTTGAGACTCTCTGACCACGGGTTCAAATCCCGCCCGTGGTATGGTTTGTTTACATTCCTAATCTTATATAACCTGTCGTTCCTGCCAGGCCTGGTTTTGTCTGAGAAGTGAAGCATACGTAATAGTAGCACAAATCGATTCACTCCCATTATATCACTGAAACCTGGGGTTGCAATCAGGCAGTCTGTTGACCAGTATGATTTCACATTGTGCTTATACACATGTGGCATAAGCATTATTGTGGCAAAGAAATGATACATCTCAGCCACAGTTGTCTCCTTCCACTTGTGTAGCCATGAGCTTGGTGAAAGTATTGTGTTTGCCGTGGTGCACTCGTAATATCTGCTGCTTTCCCTGACAATAATTTCCATCAGGGGTTTGTCAAAGAATAACTTGAAACATTCCAGTACACTGGAATTGTTCCCCAGTGTACAACATGGCTGTATTCCACTTTGGCTTTCATCAAACTGGTGGGGATTTGGAACAAAATTGACAGCTTCCTGCCAATCCCAGGTGCGGTCTGCCACAATAAAACGTCACATTAGTTCCTTTTACTTAAAAGAATGGACCTTGTGTTATGGTATGTGTCATACCTATACAGGCAAATGGCCATTTAAATTATTGTACATCAAATTTAACTCGTTACATAATACCGGAGGAACCAAAAAAATAAAACATAACAGCAATACAAAATACTACGCACATGCAATATTTTGCTGATAATGAAGAAAATAATTTAGTAATTACAGAATATTTTTTTTTTTTTTGGCCTATATCCACAGCTGTTCACATGAAACAAGTAGTGGTCTACACTAACCTTACTCATCTGACAATATTTAATAGTCTTCTCGTCTAACAAAATGGGGTAATTGAGGTAGTCTTCATGGTAGTGATGTTCTCGTGTGCTTGCTGGTGTAGCCTTGCATGGAGTCACTGTTCGTGCAATGCTAAGACTATCAGAAACCTCTTGAGTATTTAGTAAAGGAGCAACGGATGAGCTGCTATGCTCAATGCTGCTCACATGCTCACTTGTTTGTATGGCAGCACTGGAAACTTCTTTCTTACAGCAATTCCAAATTTTGCTACAGGCTTTTCCCATTGTAGTCACTTGGAGTTCAAGCTATTTATCTGTCTAGATAAATTAAACAAATCAACTTACTGTGGGTGCATCTGTATTAAGAATGGATCATACATTAGCTTACAAAAATAAATTTACCCCTAAACAGGGGGCAAAGTAAATTATTTTATTAATTATTATCACACCGGCCGATTCCCACCAAGGCAGGGTGGCCCGAAAAAGAAAAACTTTCACCATCATTCACTCCATCACTGTCTTGCCAGAAGGGTGCTTTACACTACAGTTTTTAAACTGCAACATTAACACCCCTCCTTCAGAGTGCAGGCACTGAACTTCCCATTTCCAGGACTCAAGTCCGGCCTGCCGGTTTCCCTGAACCCCTTCATAAATGTTACTTTGCTCACACTCCAACAGCACGTCAAGTATTAAAAACCATTTGTCTCCATTCACTCCTACCAAACACGCTCACGCATGCCTGCTGGAAGTCCAAGCCCCTCGCACACAAAACCTCCTTTACCCCCTCCCTCCAACCTTTCCTAGGCCGACCCCTACCCCGCCTTTCTTCCACTACAGACTGATACACTCTTGAAGTTATTCTGTTTCGCTCCATTTTCTCCACATGTCCGAACCACCACAACAACCCTTCCTCAGCCCTCTGGACACCAGTTTTAGTAATCCCGCACCTCCTCCTAACTTCCAAACTACGAATTCTCTGCATTATATTCACACCACACATTGCTCTCAGACATGACATCTCCACTGCCTCCAGCCTTCTCCTCGCTGCAACATTCATCACCCATGCTTCACACCCATATAAGAGCATTGGTAAAACTATATTCTCATACATTCCCCTCTTTGCCTCCAAGGACAAAGTTCTTTGTCTCCACAGACTCCTAAGTGCACCACTCACCCTTTTCCCCTCATCAATTCTATGATTCACCTCATCTTAAATAGACCCATCCGCTGACACGTCCACTCCCAAATATCTGAATACATTCACCTCCTCCATACTCTCTCCCTCCAATCTGATATCGAATCTTTCATCACCTAATCTTTTTGTTATCCTCATAACCTTACTCTTTCCTGTATTCACTTTCAATTTTCTTCTTTTGCACACCCTACCAAATTCATCCACCAATCTCTGCAACTTCTCTTCAGAATCTCCCAAGAGCACAGTGTCATCAGCAAAGAGCAACTGTGACAACTCCCACTTTATGTGTGATTCTTTATCTTTTAACTCCACGCCTCTTTCCAAGACCCTCGCATTTACTTCTCTTACAACCCCATCTATAAATATATTAAACAACCACGGTGACATCACACATCCTTGTCTAAGGCCTACTTTTACTGGGAAATAATTTCCCTCTTTCCTACATACTCTAACTTGAGCCTCACTATCCTCGTAAAAACTCTTCACTGCTTTCAGTAACCTACCTCCTACACCATACACCTGCAACATCTGCCACATTGACCCCCTATCCACCCTGCCATATGCCTTTTCCAAATCCATAAATGCCACTAAGACCTCTTTAGCCTTATCTAAATACTCTTCACTTATATGTTTCACTGTAAACACCTGGTCCACACACCCCCTACCTTTCCTAAAGCCTCCTTGTTCATCTGCTATCCTATTCTCCGTCTTACTCTTAATTCTTTCAATAATAACTCTACCATACACTTTGCCAGGTATACTCAACAGACTTATCCCCCTATAATTTTTGCACTCTCTTTTATCCCCTTTGCCTTTATACAAAGGAACTATGCATGCTCTCTGCCAATCCCTAGGTACCTTACCCTCTTCCATACATTTATTAAATAATTGCACCAACCACTCCAAAACTATATCCCCACCTGCTTTTAACATTTCTATCTTTATCCCATCAATCCCGGCTGCCTTACCCCCTTTCATTTTACCTACTGCCTCACGAACTTCCCCCACACTCACAACTGGCTCTTCCTCACTCCTACAAGATGTTGTTCCTCCTTGCCCTATACACGAAATCACAGCTTCCCTATCTTCATCAACATTTAACAATTCCTCAAAATATTCCCTCCATCTTCCCAATA
>NC_091295.1:27871373-27874545 GCF_038502225.1 Cherax quadricarinatus | reverse complement strand
CAGATCTCTTTCACAGTCTTTAAACCACAATTTGTACCAATCAAATCTACTCTCTAAAGCATCTAAATATAACTTTAATTCATTAGGGTTCACGGTTCTTTGATTCACTAAATCAAATGCCTTCGTCACATGGCTTTTAATAGCCTGTAATGATGCTTTCATTACTCTAAAATTCACGGACTTGTCAGCCACATTAACTCCATTAGATCCAGTCATGGTTAGGGAATTATTAATCACTGATTATACAACTTAAGTAGGCGCCTTATAAGAGTAATTCTTGCACTTTACTCTTGTATAAATCCTAGCCACACATGTGCTAGCAATTAATTGGGCTAATTATCATCCATCACACGATCGATTAAACTTGTGCACCCTACATCCACTTCCTTCAATCAGTCACTTAATTATTAAGTAATTAATTCAATTAATTTTTTCACTGATTGCATCCGGTTCACGAAGGACCAGCGGGCAGATATGGAAAATTTTCTAGGATGCTTACCTGTATGTACCTCAACATTATATACATACCAGTAATCTCATTGGGAGACAATCATATTGTTTACCGTAGTCACCCCGTGTAGACATGTGAGAAAACTTAACCACCCCTGGTCGCGGCAAGTGGTCCCCTCGACCTCACAATCTTATCCATATCTATCCGAGACCAGTATGGATTGGATAGCACCCACAAGTACGGTGCTACTAATTAATTGTGGACTGTATAGATTATATTAGTTTAGCTGAATGAAGGGGGGGGGATACACCTGGATACATCCATCAAGGAAAACATTTGTACATAATCCCACCACTTACCAGATGTTCTCTGGTGGTCACTTGATGTAGCTGGATCACTCGTAACCTATCTAATTACAACATAACACAACTGGCCAGCATAAGTTTGTTATAACTAGAAGGGTTACTTAACTGTGGGTGATTGATACTCCTTATTTCCTCCATTCACCATCTCATTTTCGATGTCCTGCTACACCGACACGGTTCTCATTCCAGCAGGACGAGGTATCCGTTGGTTTGTCCCGCTTTAAAAGTCGTGACTCAAGGAGCTTCACTTTCCTCGTCTCGGGAACAACGAGGTCTAACGTGTTCACTCGGAGCAAAACGACTTATTTCACTTCACGCATTCTCTTAACTCAATGTTATTATCACTAATTACATTACTATTCACAAGACGATTTAACCTCTCATAATTATTATACACATTAGAGATCACTCCATTAAGATCTGAGACCGATGAGTGATGATCAAACCAAGGGTAATTTTTCCCAGGACACAGTCCATAGTGATGCGCCCGTCACCCGGTCCTACCCTTATTCACTCCTTTTTCCACTTTATTACCGTGGTCCCGTAAATCATGTTCCCTCACTCTCCACCAGGAACAGTTACGACACTTCCTATTATGAAATGAGGCCTATATTAATCTTTAGGCCGCCGTGAATGCCAATTTCGTGGTTCCATGCTTTCCAGCCTCCTCACCACATTCAAAACAAACCCGCCGCCTCCCCCCGCACATCCGCGCATGCGCAAAGGGAACTCTGGGTTCTACTCTATTTTCAAATACATTTTTGACCCATATAGACACATTAAACACCTATTAGGCACTATAGTTTCGGAAAATAAAAAATTTTCCACAGTACTCATCCATTTATTAATTTTACATCATCATCAAGGGATGAAACTTGAGTGGATCCCCTCTGGCAGGCTATTTATGTATATTAAGGAAAGTAAGGGTCCTGGAATTGATTCTTGGGAACCCCCCACTTATTACACTTTTCCATCCCGAAACATCTGTCTTTACGATTACCCCTATGTCTTCCGTTCCGTTCATTAGATATTCCTTGATCCAGTGTAGAACTTGACCTCGTAATCCTTCTTGCTCTTCTTATTTGTGACTCAATCTCTGGTGTGGTACAGTGTCAAATGCTTTCCTTCAGTTAAAAAGGCTTCACTCTACCCATTCTTGTCTTTCTTACTTTCTTCTATTATGTTGTTATAGAACTCCAACAGGTTAGTGAGGCAAGACTTACTTTCCCTAAATCTATGCTGGTTTTCTACAAAAAAGTGCCACTTTTCTAGGTGCTCAACTAGTCTTTTCCTGATAATCTCTTCTAATACTTTGGATAGTATACATGTCAGTGATACTGGCCTGTAATTCAGTGCCTCTCGTCTGTTCTCCGTTAGATTTCCCATCTCTAGAGACATGTAGAGCACTGCTATAGGGTCATGCACATTTGTTCCCTCCTTCAGTATCCATGGTGATATGCCTCAGGGCCCCACGGCTTTTCTGTCTAACATTTTTAGTAGTTTCATTACTTCCTCCTTGATATATGAGTTCTATTTAATGTATGCTGAGTAGCCCTTTCGTTCCTGCATTCTGACACCATCCCATTTTCCTCAATGAATACCTTCTTAAATCTTCTGCTTAATTCATCTGCCCGAAATGCCTCGGCATGATAGTGGTTTTTTTTGCACTTAGCAAATCAATATTGTAATTACACATTGTAAACTATGCATGGAAATAGACTCCTTATAACATGTCAGTCATACATTATAAACTATGCAAAAAAACATATAAATTTGAATTTGAATTTGAACTTCTCTATCATCTATTTTGAATACTCTTCCCCCTTACCTCAGCCTTTTACCTGGTTCTATGTGTTCTGTACTTTTCCATGCTCTTTTGCACCTTCCTTTGGCCTCTCTGCTGCTCTGGTTAAACCAAGGACTCTCTCTGTGTCTTTATTTCTCACACCTCCTGTTAAGTGTAAACCTTGCTGTTGTCCCCAGGCACTTTCTGGCGAGGCCCTCCAGCATCTTGTGGCTTCTCTCCAGTCAATTCCATATACCCTGGAAGTTCTCTTAGAAAAACCTCTCATCTCTGCATAGTTCCTTCTTCTGTAATGTGTCTCATTATTATTATTATTATTATTATTATTATTATTATTATTATTATTATTATTGTTGTTGTTGTTGTTGTTGTTGTTGTTGTTGTTGTTGTTGTTGTTGTTGTTGTTGTTGTTGTTGTTGTTATTGTTGTTGTTGTTGTTGTTGTTGTTGTTGTTGTTGTTGTTATTATTGTGTGTGAAAACAAAAGATTCCAAATGTAATTTACTTTCATTGAAAATTAATCTGAATTTTATATTTTCTCATTGCATATTTG
>NC_091295.1:27758873-27868873 GCF_038502225.1 Cherax quadricarinatus | reverse complement strand
AAGCATACAGCTTAGCCAATTTATCAGTTCTATCATGCATCTGAAGACCAATGTGAGATGGAATCCACAGCATGTGCACTCTGACTCCACTGTCCACAACCCTACCATACCTGTGTCTGGCTTCTAACACAAGCATGCCACAATTTATACTTAATGAGTTGAGAGCATTTATGGATGACAGAGAATCAGTTACAATTAAACTGTCAATCTTTGATACATAGATGCATTTCAGTGCAAGGAGTATGGCAAACAGTTCTGTCTGAAGGGTAGAGGCCCAATTATTGATGCGTGCTCCAATTTCTTTAAGAGAGCCATCACTCTGTACGACAACAGCAACACTACCAGCTCCAGGAGCTTGATAAAGCTCCTGGAGAGCGAAACGTTGCCACAATAAAATGTCACATTAGTTGCACTTGTGTCCTTTTACTTCAATAAATGTTTAATAAGCCCAGGCGCTGTACACCCCAACTGGTTCAACTCTTTTTCCTGAATAAATTATACAAAAATAAAATAAAAAAAAAGGCTGGAAACGCATCTTTTAGTGGATGTGGTGCATGCGTGACTTTGTGTAGTGTTTGAGCGCCTCTCAGTGGATGTGGTGCATGCGTGACTTTGTGTAGTGTTTGAGCGCCTCTCAGTGGATGTGGTGCATGTGTGACTTTGTGTAGTGTTTGAGCGCCTCTCAGTGGATGTGGTGCATGCGTGACTTTGTGTAGTGTTTGAGCGCCTCTCAGTGGATGTGGCGCATGCGTGACTTTGTGTAGTGTTTGAGCGCCTCTCAGTGGATGTGGTGCATGCGTGACTTTGTGTAGTGTTTGAGCGCCTCTCAGTGGATGTGGTGCATGCGTGACTTTGTGTAGTGATGTTGAGCGTTTGAGCGCCTCTCAGTGGATGTGGTGCATGCGTGACTTTGTGTAGTGTTTGAGCGCCTCTCAGTGGATGTGGTGCATGCGTGACTTTGTGTAGTGTTTGAGCGCCTCTCAGTGGATGTGGTGCATGCGTGACTTTGTGTAGTGTTTGAGCGCCTCTCAGTGGATGTGGTGCATGCGTGACTTTGTGTAGTGTTTGAGCGCCTCTCAGTGGATGTGGTGCATGCGTGACTTTGTGTAGTGTTTGAGCGCCTCTCAGTGGATGTGGTGCATGCGTGACTTTGTGTAGTGTTTGAGCGTCTCTCAGTGGATGTGGTGCATGCGTGACTTTGTGTAGTGTTTGAGCGCCTCTCAGTGGATGTGGTGCATGCGTGACTTTGTGTAGTGTTTGAGCGCCTCTCAGTGGATGTGGTGCATGCGTGACTTTGTGTAGTGTTTGAGCGCCTCTCAGTGGATGTGGTGCATGCGTGACTTTGTGTAGTGTTTGAGCGCCTCTCAGTGTATGTAGGTGCATGCGTGACTTTGTGTAGTGTTTGAGCGCTCTCTCAGTGGATGTGGTGCCTCTCAGTGGTTGTGGTGCGTGACTTTGTGTAGTGTTTGAGCGCCTCTCAGCCTCTCAGGATGTGGTGCATGCGTGACTTTGTGTAGTGTTTGAGCGCCTCTCCTCTCAGTGGATGTGGATGTGGTGCATGCGTGACTTTGTGTAGTGTTTGAGCGCCTCTCAGTGTGATGTAGTGTTTGCCTCTCAGTGGATGTGGTGCATGCGTGACTTTGTGTAGTGTTTGAGCCCCTCTCAGTGTATATGGTGCATGCGTGACTTTGTGTAGTGTTTGAGCGCCTCTCAGTGGATGTGGTGCATGTGTGACTTTGTGTAGTGTTTGAGCGCCTCTCAGTGGATGTGGTGTATGCGTGACTTTGTGTAGTGTTTGAGCGCCTCTCAGTGGATGTGGTGCATGTGTGACTTTGTGTAGTGTTTGAGCGCCTCTCAGTGGATATGGTGCATGCGTGACTTTGTGTAGTGTTTGAGCGCCTCTCAGTGGATGTGGTGCATGTGTGACTTTGTGTAGTGTTTGAGCGCCTCTCAGTGGATGTGGTGCATGTGTGACTTTGTGTAGTGTTTGAGCGCCTCTCAGTGGATGTGGTGCATGTGTGACTTTGTGTAGTGTTTGAGCGCCTCTCAGTGGATATGGTGCATGCGTGACTTTGTGTAGTGTTTGAGCGCCTCTCAGTGGATGTGGTGCATGCGTGACTTTGTGTAGTGTTTGAGCGCCTCTCAGTGGATGTGGTGCATGTGTGACTTTGTGTAGTGTTTGAGCGCCTCTCAGTGGATGTGGTGCATGCGTGACTTTGTGTAGTGTTTGAGCGCCTCTCAGTGTATGTGGTGCATGCGTGACTTTGTGTAGTGTTTGAGCGCCTCTCATTCCTTCAGTTTGCTGCATGTAAACTAAACACAAAAGATTTATGTATATAGTAAAGTATTAAAGTATGTACTTGTCAGCTAAGACGTGTCAAACAACCTGTTTACATGCATGTTTACATATATTTTCAGTAGGGTAATGGTAAAGAATATTATGTATCATTGGATTGTTTATTAAATGCATTTATAAGTCGGCTGAATATACGAAAAAGACAAATAAATTTATCTGTAATTTGAGGAGGCGTGTTTAGCATGATTGTTTTCTCAGGAACCAGCTACACAAAAACTGATTACTTACAGCCAAGCCTTTGCAGTTTGTTTTTTTAAGTTCTCTGATGTATGTGGAGTTGGTGAAAAAAAATAAGTAGTTGACGATGTGTGGATATATAAGCGATTATAGCAACATTACCTTCCTGAACATCAAGACAACCTCGCTACTTCAAAGCTGCTTCTTCGTTCATATTTTTTTTTTTTTAAGTTTTATTCGATTTTTTTCCAGAATTTTAACGATAATCTGTTTAATTTCTATTGCCGTCAATGCAGCCGCTTACACGAGTTACTGTGCTAATTGTAATGTATGTGCTAACATTATATGAACTGTTTTTCTTATATATTTACTGTCTACAAGCTTAAATTGATAACGAAAACATTTAAGATGGCTGAAGGTAAATACTGTGTATAAAAATGAGATAAAACATATAAATAACAAAGTTGTCTGAATTATATTTGTAGTCAACCTATATTGAAAACGACATTCTGACATGGTGCCAGCCATTGAGACTTTGGTTTATTAATTTTATTTAGTAAGTTTTATCACACTTGATTACCTTCTCAAGTAGTTTACCACGATCTTGTGATGGCCGAGCTTCATGTTCCATCATGGAGGTGACTTGCTCTTCCTACAACACAACTGGTTGCCTCCTGTGACCGCACTTCCTGTAATGATGGACATATTTGGCTTTCTCTATTGTTTTTCGTTATTCTTTGTATATTGTTTTTTGTTATTCTTTGTATATAATGCAGACGGCACTGAACTCACTTGCTACTTACTCTTGAGGATACCATTATTACATTCACAAGGAAGCGCTAAATCCGTAGGAGCCATATGGAGCTTGGGGAATGGGAGGCAATCCGAGGAACAGCTCTAATTACTTTGATAAAGTGTCCCTCATCACTGGTAACAAGGTATCTCTCCTCTCCCCACGAAAAGTTTTGAGGTACCAGTCTCAAATTAACCCTCCCTCCCTCTCTTAACTTTTAACATATCTCCATCACATATGTTTTTCTATGTCTTTCTTTTCTTAACAGCTTCCTAAGTGGTTTAAGACATCTCGCGCTAAAATTCCTATCGTCGGAATTGGTCAACAGATCGGTGAATACATGAGACGAATCAGCGACTATGTCTACTGGTTCATCTCTGGGAGTCCACCTGTCACACGCAAGGAAGACACTGGAATCCATTTAGCACAAGTAAATACTTAGACCTTCCTCACGGGGACACTTACTCAGCAACAACAACATTGCCCAAGGTGTATCGTCAAAGAAATGAAGCTGTGGCCGGTTCCTCGTCGGCTGGGGCGTCCACAGCATCAGCTGATCAGAGGACACAAGTAAGGCTGACACAGCAGATGTACTCGAGATTGCAAGTGAATCAGTCTCACATTTCACATAAGTGTCAACCTTGTCTTATTTAAATACGACAAAGCTTTATCATGATACAATAGGTAGGTAAAGGTAACATGTCATGGGCTTCCAAGTTATTAAGATGGTTTTATCACTTTTTTTTATCAGCGAGATGATTTCACAATAAAGCAAAAATGTCAGTAAATCATTTTGAATGGTCATATCACTTAGAACTTCAGTCACTCTTGGAAGTCAAGTCACGAGACGCAGCGAGGACACTTGACTTGCCTCTTCTCATTCCTGCTGGATACACCAAGTTTTTTGACATAATAATACTGGTTTAAGTTTTTGTTCAGAGTGGTTTTAAAACACACAGCTAATAAAAGACAGCTGTTTCTGTTCAGCCTGCTAGAACTCTGAGGGTGCACGACTACGTGCAATACAACAGATGTTTAAAATTCCAATGATTAATTTATATTTGGCGTAAATGGTTCCTAGTGCCTTCTTATTTTGCACTGTTTTTTTTTTCTTTCACAAGGGCAGCATAGTGAGGAGACGCACGCTGGATGTGGTAGAACACGAAAGTGAAACTGGGAAGTGCAAAAACTGACTAATGTTTACTACTGCCAGCAATATTAGAATAAAATACAGGCACCCATAACAGTGCTATGCAGTTACGCTTCCAGATAAAATTATTTCGGTCGTGGCTGATCGTGTTCATCAGGTAAATCAGTACAGACTTGTTCACAAGATTATACCAACAAATATATAATTTAATTTTTAGACATACTTATGTTGTAAAGTGGTCTAGTAAAATGATCACATCTATGAATCAATTCTCTTACAACTAACTACACCATTATCGGCATCTGGGAACTCTATATTATTCAGTGTTACTAATCGAGACTTGTATGAAATACGAATTTAGAGGCGACACTATATTAATTAAAGTCAATTGAAATTAAATAAAACTGTCAACATGACTCAAACCATACCACGGGCGGGGTTAGAACCCACGATCAGAGTCTGGAGTTTTGAGACTTTGATCGCTGGTTCTAACCCCGCCCGTGGAATGGTTTAAAGAGAGCTATGAGGAACATGGATGATGCACCATATATTAATAGCTAAGGAAATATTTTTATTTATATTAAAGATAGTTTTGAAGGTAAGGTGAGGTGTTCCTGGACACAGAATATAAACGCTGTGTGAACGAGAGCATTTCAAGCAGCGCTAATCAGGAAGGCAGCACAGTTCCGTACCTCACTTCTGATTTCTTACAGGATAAATAGGGTTTTATTTTTACTAGAAATATCAGGGAAGCATGTATATACCAAGAAGTAAGTCTCCCTCTCAATGATGAATTAGACACATGTTAACATTTGGGTATATTTACTTGTAGGCGTTTCGTTATCCAGTGGCTTATCATAACAATACATGGACGTAATAGAAATATATATAGCAAATGGTGGAAAATGAGGTAATCAGTACGTCAGCCTATGAGCATGTGATGAGGACCGTAGTCTTGAAGAAACTGAAGCACAGACAGGAAGACTGGTGCTTATAAAATACTGGAGTCAGGACGTGTAGCAAACGAAGGCATTGCCACTGCTAGGAGGAACTTCCCAGTGGAATTAGGCCATACCCAAGAGTTAATAGTAAGAGTTTCTTAAGTCTCTCCTCGTATTCCATGCCTTTTAGTTCTGGTACTACTCTGATGGTGTAAACATGTGAATTTTTCTCTAATTTTAAAAACGCTTTATCAGGTATAGGTTCCATGTTGGTACCACATAATGCCCTGTATAAATCTTTGTTCATGTTCCTTCAAGCGGTTCTTAGGTTATCTAGTCTTGCTTATACTTATTTGGCATTTATGAAGACTGCATTCAAGGAACCGGGGCCCTCTTCTTGACCATGGCTGTGGGTTCAAGGATTCTTGGAATCTCACATTGTCTTTGTTGGTTGTTATCCTCATTAATTTCAGTGATGAATATGAATCCGTTTCCTCTGGTAGGCCATTTACGTATATTAGGACCAACAGGAGCCCAAACACCTCCACGAGGATTTCTACTCTTCATTCCCTCATTCACTCTGGCATTCCTATCTTACCATTATCTTGCCTGCTAGCTTCGCATGCTCTTTCAATTTGTATAGAAGTCTTCCATGTGGTACTCTGTCAAAAGCTTTCTTATAATTGCAGAAGACAGAGTTACTCCACTCTTCTCTTTCTTCTACGTCTTAAATTGGAGTGAATGGGGGATAAGTGATTTTTGGGATTTGATACGCTGTTGGAGTATGAGTAAGGTATCATCTAGGAAGGGATCTGAAACACTCGATTAGCTGGACTTTTACTCCGGGAGGTGTGAAGATGTTGCCGTTCGGTGTCATTTAAATTGTGATTTTCATACGTAATACTTCTGGAAACGGTGGAAACGGTCGATGGATTAGAAACAATCTTGATCGTATTCTGCTCTCATTGTTAATACCTCCGTCGATCAAAATACAGACAACTTTTAAACGTTGAAAATACTGAACAAAAATACATTTTACCAAAGCAGAACATTGCCATCACCTAAACTCGGTCCACAGACCGTGTAGCACCTGACTCAATCCACTGTATGTACTCTATTTCCTTTTTGTATGGACTCTACTTCCTTTTTGTATGTACTCTACTTCCTTTTTGTATGCACTATATTAATAAAGCCTTTCGTGAGTGACAGATTTCTTCAGTAAATGTCCTAATACCGCATGTCTGACTTGCATCATACCCTGAGAAAATGACCCTGGTAAGAGGGGGGGGGGGGGAGAGCGGCTCTTGACACAAGAAATTTAACCTGACCTCCCTTCCTTGCAGCAAATCTGATTGCTTCCCATCCTCCCCCCCCCCAGGCGCTGTATGACTCCTGTGGTTTTAGCGCTCCCCATGAATAATAATAATAATAATAATAATAATAATAATAATAATAATAATAATAATAATAATAATAATAATAATAATAATAATAATAATAACAAGAGAGAATACAATATGGCTGTAAACAGCGCATCTACATGGAAAAGACTGTGCAGCACTGCTATTTTAACTATAGTCGCCATATTTTATTATCTATATTACAAGTTTAGATTTATCGGTAGAAACATGTGATAAGACCTGCTCTGTGTAACCCATTACTCAGTACCACACTAATGTTTCACCGAATATTAAGTATGAAACATTCTCTGTATGCTTACTTTGTGAAGCTACTGGAGTGTTCCGCTTCCCTGGTATTAACGTGATGACATGTTAATACTAGAGTATTGTTTGTTATTACTTGAGGGATCTCGTAGGATATTATTTGAAGGATCTCCTAGTCTGTTATTTCAAGGGTCTCCTAGTTTCTCACTTGAATGGTCTCATATTCTATTTGAAGGGTCTCCTAGTTTTATTTAAAGGGTATATCTGGAGAGGGTTTCGGGGATCAACGCCCCCGCGTTGATCCCCGGTTTGTGACCAGGCCTCAAGGTGGATCAGAGCCTGATCAACCAGGCTGTTACTGTTGGTCGCACGCAAACCGACGTACGAACCACAGTCCGGCTGGTCAGGTACTGACTTTAGGTCCCTGTTTAGCGCCTTCTTGAAGACAGCCAGGGGTCTATAATCCCCCTTTATGTATACTGGGAGGCAGTTGAATACTATTGGGTCTCTGGCATTTATTGTGTTGTCTTTTAGTGTACTTGTGGCGCCCCTGCTTTTCAAGGGGTCTCCTAGTCTGTTATTTGAAGGGTCTTCTAGTTTATGATTTGAAGGATCTCCTAATCTGTTATTTTAAGGGTCTCCTAGTCTATTATTTGAAGGGTCTCCTAGTCTATTATTTTAAGGGTCTCATAGTCTATTATTTTAACGGTCTTCTAGTCTATTATTTAAAGGGTCTCGTAGTTTATAACATTTCAAGAATCTCGTGGTCTATTATTATGCTCCCCAACATCCTGTTTCCACCCTCCCGTGGCCTGAAAACATCCTCCCAGAAACAAAATCACTGTGAATTACTTGGATAACGCTGTCATTAACTGGTGCATTTCGGTCGTTCACCCTTACTCAGCGTGTCGAGTTCGGCACCGGTAACCTAGTGAATATTTCTTTCCGTCTCCGCTTTTTGTGGTACCATTTCACCCGTGTCTCCGCCATAGTAGTTGCACCATTCTAGCCGTGCCTGCGCCATACAGTAGTAGCAGTAGTGGCACCATTCACAGGTACCATTAAAATTCGCTTCGACTGGGTTTTCTTACAATAATGCGTCAATGTAAAGTAGCTTGCCCATAGTTGCATGTATATGTTTCATAATTATTTTATAGCATTATTATTATTATTATTATTATTATTATTATTATTATTATTATTATTATTATTATTATTATTATATTATTTATTAACACATCGGCCGTCTACCACCAAGGCAGGGTGGCCCGAAAAAGAAAACTTTCATTATCATTCACTCCATCACTGTCTTCCCAGAGGCGCACTTACGCTAAAGTTATAAAACTGCAACATTAACATCCTCTCCTTCAGAGTGCAGGACTTAAGTCCGGCCTGCCGGTTTCCCTGAATCCCTTCATGTTACCTTGCTCACACTCCAACAGCACGTCAAGTCCTACAAACCATTTGTCTTAATTCGCTCCTATCTATCACGCTCATGCATGCTTGTTGGAAGTCCAAGCCCTTGCACACAAAACCTCCTTTACCCCCTCCCTCCAACTTTTCCTAGGCCGACCCCTACCTTGCCTTTCCTCCACTACAGATTTATACACTCGAAGTCATTCTATTTTGTTCCATTCTCTCTACATGTCCAAACCACCTCAACAACCCCTCTCCAGCCCTCTGGATAATAGTTTTGGTATTTTGGTAATCCCACAAATCCTCCTAATTTTTCAAAACTACAAATTCTCTGCATTATATTCACACCACACACTGCTCTCAAACATGACATTTCCACTGCCTCCAGCCTTCTCCTTGTTGCAACATTCACCACCCATGTTTCATGCCCATATAAGAGTGCTGGTATAACCACACTCTCATATATTCCTCTCCTTGCTTCCATGGATAAAGTTCTTTCTCTCCACAGACTCCTAAGTGCACTGCTCACCTTTTTCCCTTAATCAGTTCTATGATTCACCTCATCTTTCATAGACCCATCTGCTGACACATCAACTCCTAAATGTCTGAATAAATTCACCTCCTCCATACTCTCTCCCTCCAATCTAATATCCAATCTTTCATCACCTATTTTTTTTTGTTATCCCCGTCACCTTACTCTTTCCTACATTCACCAAGCTCTGCAACTTCTCTTCAGAATCTCCAAAAAGCACAGTGTCATCTGCAAAGAACAACTGTGACAACTCCCACTTTGTGTTAGATTCTTTATCTTTTAACCTCACACCTCTTGCCAACACCCGAACATTCACTTCACTTACAACCCCATCTATAAATATATTGAAAAACCACGGTGACATCACACATCCTTGTCTAAGGCCTACTTTTACTGGGAAATAATCTCTCTCTCCTACATACTCTAACCTGAGCCTCACTGTCCTCGTAAAAACTCTTCACTGCATTTTCAACATCTGCCATATTGCTCCCCTATCCACCCGGTCATACGCCTTTTCCAAATCCATAAATGCCACAAAAATCTCTATATATTTTACTGTAAACACTTGGTCTACACACCCTCCACCTTTCCTAAAGCCTCCTTGTTCATCTGGTATCCTACTCTCCGTCTTACTCTTAATTCTTTCAATAGTAACTCTTCCATACACTTTACCAGATATACTCAACAGACGTATTCCTTATAAATTTTGCATTCTCTTTTGTCCCCTTTTCCTATATACGAAGGAACTATGCATGCTCTCTGCCAATCTCTAGGTACCTTACCCTCCTCCTTACATTTATTAAATAAAAGCACCAACCACTTCAAAACTATCCCCACCCGGTTTAAATATTTCTATCTTTAACCCATCAATCCCTGCTGCCTTACTCCTTTTCATTCTACCCACTGTCTCATGAACTTCCCCCACTCACAACTGGCTCTTCCTCACTCTTAAAAGATGTTATTCCTCCTTGCCCTATAGACGAAATCGCAGCTTCGCTATCTTCATCACCATTTAACAATTCCTCAAAATATTCCTTCCATCTTCCCAATACCTATAACTCTCCATTTAATAATAAACATATTAAACTTACACTAAACTAGGCTTCCTCACCTTATTAATCTCACTCCATAACTCTTTCTTATTTTCAAGAAAATTTGTTGATAATATCTCACCCACTCTCTCAGTTGCTCTCTTTTTCTCTCCATATATTCCTCCCTTCTTGCATCACTTCTACTTTGTAAAAACCTCTCACATGCTAACTTTTTCTCCCCTACTACTCTTTTTACATCATCATTCCACCAATCGCTCTTCTTCCCTCCTGCACCCACTTTCCTATAACCATAAACTTCTGCTGAACACTCTAACACTACATTCTTAAACTTACCCCATACATCTTCGACTCCACTGCCTACATGTACTCTCACTAGCCCATCTATCCTCCAATAATTGTTTATATCTTACCCTAACTGCCTCCTCCTTTAGTTTATAAACATCACCTCTCTCTTACTTGTTCCATCTATTTTCCTTGTATCCCATCTACTTTTTACTCTCACTGTAGCTAAAACCAAAAAGTGATCTGATATATCTGTGGCCTCTCTATAAACATGTACATCCTGAAGTCTGCTCAACAGTCTTTTATCTACCAATATGTAGTCCAACAAACTTTTGTCATTACTCCCTACATCATATCTTGTATACTTATTTACCCTTTTTTTTAAATATGTGTTACCCATAACCAAACCCCATTCTATACAAAGTTCAATCAAAGGGCCCCCATTAGCATTTACACCTGGCACCCCAAACTTACCTACCACACCTTTTCTAAATGTTTTTCTTACTTTAGCATTTAGGTCCCCTACTACAATTACTCTCTCAGGAAGGTATAAGGAGAGGAGGAGTTTGAGGTAATCAATCTCTCAGCCTGGAGTCGATGTGGTCAGTCTATCAATCTTGTAGAAAGTACAGCACAGGGCCTAAGCAGCGGCTTATATACTGTAGTCAGGTGAGGCGAAGCAGGAGGAGGAGTGGTCATAGTGGGCCTGCCTCGCATGGGCCAGAAGGCCTGCTGCAGTGTTCCTTCTTTCTTATGTTCTTATGTTACCCCCTTCAGCCTTGTTTCGCTTAGAGCTAGGACACTCAACTTCTTTTCATTCATAACATTAGCAATCATCGTTTTCTTATCATCCGCACTACATCCACGCACATTTAGCATCCCAGTTTTATAAAGTTTGTCTTCTCTCTTTTAGGGGTTACTAACCCGTTGCTCCCGGCATTTTAGTCACTTCATACGACACGCATGTCTTACAGAGGAAAGAGTCTTTTCCACTTCCCCATGGAGAACAGAGGAAATAAAGAAGAACAAGAACTTTTAAGGAAAAGAAGAAAAATTTAGATGTGTGTATGTATGTATATATATATATATATATATATATATATATATATATATATATATATATATATATATATATATATATATATATATATATATACATATATGCATGTGCATGCCTGTGATGTGTGACCTAAGTGTATGTAGAAGTAGCAGCATATACCTGTTATCCAGCGTGTTTATGAGACAAAAAGGACACCAGCAATCCTACCATCATATAAAACAGTTACATGTTTCTGTTTGACAGTCACTACTGTCTACCAACCTACTTGTTTGGCACCTGTTTGCTTGGATACGTTGCAGATGGTCCTTTTAATATGTATAAGCAGCATTTGTTAGAACCATGTTTATTTTCGCCTCCTTTATTGATTTTTTAATAAGTCATTAAGTTTCTGCATTTTGGATTGTTTTCAAATTAAAGGAATTCCAGTACAAATAATTAAGTTTTGACTTTATATATATAGCAAAATGCAATAATTCATGCAGCAGGGTTTTAGTTTAATAATGATAATATTGATATTTTAACTGTAAAATGTACGAAGATTATGGTTCCGGTTTAATCATATAAAATATATTACAATTTATTCTAGTTGTCTAAGTACATAGTAATATTTAAGTATCAGCTGACTTAACAACTGAAGATACAGTCTACCTGGTGGAGCCCTGGTGCAGCCCTGGTGCAGCCCTGGTGCAGCCCTGGTGCAGCCCTGGTGGAGCCCTGGTGGAGCCCTGGTGCAGCCCTGGTGCAGCCCTGGTGGAGCCCTGGTGGAGCCCTGGTGCAGCCCTGGTGCAGCCCTGGTGCAGCCCTGGTGCAGCCCTGGTGCAGCCCTGGTGGAGCCCTGGTGCAGCCCTGGTGGAGCCCTGGTGGAGCCCTGGTGCAGCCCTGGTGCAGCCCTGGTGCAGCCCTGGTGCAGCCCTGGTGGAGCCCTGGTGGAGCCCTGGTGGAGCCCTGGTGCAGCCCTGGTGCAGCCCTGGTGCAGCCCTGGTGGAGCCCTGGTGCAGCCCTGGTGCAGCCCTGGTGGAGCCCTGGTGGAGCCCTGGTGGAGCCCTGGTGCAGCCCTGGTGCAGCCCTGGTGCAGCCCTGGTGGAGCCCTGGTGCAGCCCTGGTGGAGCCCTGGTGGAGCCCTGGTGGAGCCCTGGTGGAGCCCTGGTGGAGCCCTGGTGGAGCCCTGGTGCAGCCCTGGTGGAGCCCTGGTGCAGCCCTGGTGCAGCCCTGGTGGAGCCCTGGTGGAGCCCTGGTGGAGCCCTGGTGCAGCCCTGGTGGAGCCCTGGTGCAGCCCTGGTGGAGCCCTGGTGGAGCCCTGGTGCAGCCCTGGTGGAGCCCTGGTGCAGCTGGTCTCTCTATCATACATAGTGTCTCATACTTATCCTTTTGTATGTATCTTGTGTATTTATTTAGTATAGTACCAGATGAAGAGTAATAAACATAATTATATTTGGTAAAAGAGTGTATGTTATTGTAAGAAACACTGATGGTGCGCAATACCGATCAGCTGATGAAAATTTCACAGTACTATTTCTGACCCATGCTCCTGTGTTCTGAGTGTTTCCTCCCGGCAGGTTATTCTGCTCTCATCCTATTCGTGTAATTTGAAAGTAATCTTTGTAATTCATTTTAATAATAAAATTAAAAATTTCGTTGTGCAACAGGTTTTATGTGTAGGGAAGTAGAATAGATGTAGCAGAGGAGTTAGTAAAGTGTCGCTACTGGCTACTGCTATGACGGTGGTTACACTGAACTAATATTAATGTTGCAAGTACCAGCAAAACTTTTAACGTCTGGTTAGGCTTTCCTGTTACACTCTGGTACATCCTTAGTCAACCTAATAAAAACTTCAGCCTTTATAACATAACTTACAAATTGATGTGCATGTAAGAAAAAATATTTCGTTTAATTTATTTATATGTCTTTAAAGTTCAGGTTCGTAATACGTTTGGGTTTAAAGTCTATCGACTATACAGAGTCATTAAGGCAGCATTTAAATTGTTCACTACTAGTTAAGGATACATTAATTCCTTAAATAAACATAAAATGTACACAGACTGAGATATATACCCCCACCACTATTGTTCACAGTACATACACCACTGTTGTTCACAGTACATACACCACTGTTGTTCACAGTACATACACCACTGTTGTTCACAGTACATACACCACTGTTGTTCACAGTACATACACCACTATTGTTCACAGTACATACACCAATGATGCTCACAGTACATACACCACTGATGTTCACAGTACATACACCACTGATGCTCACAGTACATACACCACTGTTGCTCACAGTACATACACCACTGTTGTTCACAGAACATACACCACTATTGTTCACAGTACATACACCACTATTGTTCACAGTACATACACCACTGATGTTCACAGTACATACACCACTGATGCTCACAGTACATACACCACTGTTGCTCACAGTACATACACCACTGTTGCTCACAGTACATACACCACTGTTGCTCACAGTACATACACCACAGATGTTCACAGTACATACACCACTATTGTTCACAGTACATACACCACTATTGTTCACAGTACATACACCACTGATGCTCACAGTACATACACCACTATTGTTCACAGTACATACACCACTATTGTTCACAGTACATACACCACTGATGCTCACAGTACATACACCACTGATGTTCACAGTACATACACCACTGTTGCTCACAGTACATACACCACTGTTGCTCACAGTACATACACCACTGTTGCTCACAGTACATACACCACTGTTGCTCACAGTACATACACCACTGATGCTCACAGTACATACACCACTGTTGCTCACAGTACATACACCACTGTTGCTCACAGTACATGCACCACTGTTGCTCACAGTACATACACCACTGTTGTTCACAGTACATACATCACTGTTGCTCACAGTACATACACCACTGTTGCTCACAGTACATACACCACTGTTGTTCACAGTACATACACGACTGTTGTTCACAGTACATACACCACTGTTGCTCACAGTACATACGCCACTGTTGTTCACAGTACATACACCACTTTTGCTCACAGTACATACAACACTGTTGCTCACAGTACATACACCACTGTTGCTCACAGTACATACACCACTGATGTTCACAGTACATACACCACTGATGTTCACAGTACATACACCACTTTTGCTCACAGTACATACACCACTGTTGTTCACAGTACATACACCACTGATGTTCACAGTACATAAACCACTGTTGCTCACAGTACATACACGACTGATGTTCACAGTACATAAACCACTGTTGCTCACAGTACATACACGACTGATGTTCACAGTACATACACCACTGTTGCTCACAGTACATACACCACTGATGTTCACAGTACATACACCACTGTTGTTCACAGTACATACACCACTGATGTTCACAGTACATACACCACTGTTGCTCACAGTACATACACCACTGTTGCTCACAGTACATGCACCACTGTTGCTCACAGTACATACACCACTGTTGTTCACAGTACATACATCACTGTTGCTCACAGTACATACACCACTGTTGCTCACAGTACATACACCACTGTTGCTCACCGTACATACACCACTGTTGTTCACAGTACATACATCACTGTTGCTCACAGAACATAGACCACTGTTGCTCACAGTACATACACCACTGTTGCTCACAGTACATACACCACTGTTGTTCACAGTACATACATCACTGTTGCTCACAGTACATACACCACTGTTGCTCACAGTACATACACCACTGTTGCTCACAGTACATGCACCACTGTTGCTCACAGTACATACACCACTGTTGCTCACAGTACATACACCACTGTTGCTCACAGTACATGCACCACTGATGTTCACAGTACATACACCACTGTTGCTCACAGTACATACACCACTGTTGCTCACAGTACATACACCACTGTTGCTCACAGTACATACACCACTGTTGCTCACAGTACATACACCACTGTTGCTCACAGTACATACACCACTGATGTTCACAGTACATACACCACTGTTGCTCACAGTACATACACCACTGTTGCTCACAGTACATACACCACTGTTACTCACAGTACATAGACCACTGTTGCTCACAGTACATACACCACTGTTGCTCACAGTACATACACCACTGATGTTCACAGTACATACACCACTGATGTTCACAGTACATACACCACTGATGTTCACAGTATATACACCATTGTTGCTCACAGTACATACGCCACTGTTGCTTACAGTACATACACCACTGTTGCTCACAGTACATACACCACTGTTGTTCACAGTACATTCACCACTGTTGCTCACAGTACATACACGACTGATGTTCACAGTACATACACCATTGTTGCTCACAGTACATACACCACTGTTGCTCACAGTACATACACCACTGTTGCTCACAGTACATACACCACTGTTGCTCACAATACATACACCACTGTTGCTCACAGTACATACACCACTGTTGCTCACAGTACATACACCACTGTTGCTCACAGTACATACACAACTGTTGTTCACAGTACATACATCACTGTTGCTCACAGTACATACACCACTGTTGCTCACAGTACATACACCACTGTTCCTCACAGTACATGCACCACTGTTGCTCACAGTACATACACCACTGTTGCTCACAGTACATACACCACTGTTGCTCACAGTACATGCACCACTGATGTTCACAGTACATACACCACTGTTGCTCACAGTACATACACCACTGTTGCTCACAGTACATACACCACTGTTGCTCACAGTACATACACCACTGTTGCTCACAGTACATACACCACTGTTGCTCACAGTACATACATCACTGTTGGTCACAGGACATACACCACTGTTGCTCACAGTACATACACCACTGATGTTCACAGTACATACACCACTGATGTTCACAGTACATACACCACTGATGTTCACAGTATATACACCACTGTTGCTCACAGTACATACACCACTGTTGCTCACAGTACATACACCACTGTTGCTCACAGTACATACACCACTGTTGCTCACAGTACATACACCACTGTTGCTCACAGTAAATACACCACTTTTGCTCACAGTGCATACACCACTGTTGCTCACAGTACATACACCACTGTTGCTCACAGTACATACACCACTGATGTTCACAGTACATACACCACTGATGTTCACAGTACATACACCACTGTTGCTCACAGTACATACACCACTGTTGCTCACAGTACATACACCACTGTTGCTCACAGTACATACACCACTGTTGCTCACAGTACATACACCACTGTTGCTCACAGTACATACACCACTGTTGCTCACAGTACATACACCACTGTTGCTCACAGTACATACACCACTGTTGCTCACAGTACATACACCACTGTTGTTCACAGTACATACACCACTGATGTTCACAGTACATACACCACTGTTGCTCACAGTACATACACCACTGTTGCTCACAGTACATACACCACTGTTGCTCACAGTACATACACCACTGTTGTTCACAGTACATACACCACTGTTGTTCACAGTACATACACCACTGTTGTTCACAGTACATACACCACTGTTGCTCACAGTACATACACCACTGTTGCTCACAGTACATACACCACTGTTGTTCACAGTACATACACCACTGTTGTTCACAGTACATACACCACTGTTGCTCACAGTACATACACCACTGTTGCTCACAGTACACACACCACTGTTCCTCACAGTACATACACCACTGTTGCTCACAGTACATACACCACTGTTGCTCACAGTACACACACCACTGTTCCTCACAGTACATACACCACTGTTGCTCACAGTACATACACCACTGTTGTTCACAGTACATACACCACTGTTGTTCACAGTACATACACCACTGTTGCTCACAGTACATACACCACTGTTGCTCACAGTACACACACCACTGTTCCTCACAGTACATACACCACTGTTGCTCACAGTACATACACCACTGTTGCTCACAGTACATGCACCACTGATGTTCACAGTACATACACCACTGTTGCTCACAGTACATACACCACTGTTGCTCACAGTACATACACCACTGTTGCTCACAGTACATACACCACTGTTGCTCACAGTACATACACCACTGATGTTCACAGTACATGCACCACTGATGTTCACAGTACATACACCACTGATGTTCACAGTACATACACCACTGATGTTCACAGTACATACACCACTGTTGCTCACAGTACATACACCACTGTTGCTCACAGTACATGCACCACTGTTGCTCACAGTACATACACAACTGTTGCTCACAGTACATACACCACTGTTGCTCACGGTACATACACCACTGTTGCTCACAGTACATACACCACTGATGTTCACAGTACATACACCACTGTTGCTCACAGTACATACACCACTGTTGCTCACAGTACATACACCACTGTTGCTCACAGTACATACACCACTGTTGCTCACAGTACATGCACCACTGTTGCTCACAATACATACACCACTGTTGCTCACATTACATACACCACTGATGTTCACAGTACATACACCAATGTTGCTCACAGTACATAGTCCACTGTTGCTCACAGTACATACACCACTGTTGCTCACAGTACTTACACCACTGTTGCTCACAGTACATACACCGCTGTTGCTCACAGTACATACACCACTGTTGCTCACAGTACATACACCACTGTTGCTCACAGTACATACACCACTGTTGCTCACAGTACATACACCACTGTTGTTCACAGTACATACATCACTGTTGCTCACAGTGCATGCACCACTGTTGCTCACAGTACATACACCACTGTTGCTCACAGTACATTCACCACTGATGTTCACAGTACATACACCACTGATGTTCACAGTACATACACGACTGTTGCTCACAGTACATACACCACTGTTGCTCACAGTACATACACCACTGATGTTCACAGTACATACACCACTGATGTTCACAGTATATACACCACTGTTGCTCACAGTACATACACCACTGTTGCTCACAGTACATACACCACTGTTGCTCACAGTACATACACCACTGTTGCTCACAGTACATACACCACTGTTGCTCACAGTAAATACACCACTGTTGCTCACAGTGCATACACCACTGTTGCTCACAGTACATACACCACTGTTGCTCACAGTACATGCACCACTGATGTTCACAGTACATACACCACTGTTGCTCACAGTACATACACCACTGTTGCTCACAGTACATACACCACTGTTGCTCACAGTACATACACCACTGTTGCTCACAGTACATACACCACTGATGTTCACAGTACATGCACCACTGATGTTCACAGTACATACACCACTGATGTTCACAGTACATACACCACTGATGTTCACAGTACATACACCACTGTTGCTCACAGTACATACACCACTGTTGCTCACAGTACATACACCACTGTTGCTCACAGTACATACACCACTGATGTTCACAGTACATACACCACTGATGTTCACAGTACATACACCACTGTTGCTCACAGTACATGCACCACTGATGTTCACAGTACATACACCACTGTTGCTCACAGTACATACACCACTGTTGCTCACAGTACATACACCACTGTTGCTCACAGTACATACACCACTGTTGCTCACAGTACATACACCACTGTTGCTCACAGTACATACACCACTGTTGCTCACAGTACATACACCACTGATGTTCACAGTACATACACCACTGATGTTCACAGTACATACACCACTGTTGCTCACAGTACATGCACCACTGATGTTCACAGTACATACACCACTGTTGCTCACAGTACATACACCACTGTTGCTCACAGTACATACACCACTGTTGCTCACAGTACATACACCACTGTTGCTCACAGTACATACACCACTGATGTTCACAGTACATGCACCACTGATGTTCACAGTACATACACCACTGATGTTAACAGTACATACACCACTGATGTTCACAGTACATACACCACTGTTGCTCACAGTACATACACCACTGTTGCTCACAGTACATACACCACTGTTGCTCACAGTACATACACCACTGATGTTCACAGTACATACACCACTGATGTTCACAGTACATACACCACTGTTGCTCACAGTACATACACCACTGTTGCTCACAGTACATACACCACTGTTGCTCACAGTACATACACCACTGTTGCTCACAGTACATACACCACTGTTGCTCACAGTACATACACCACTGTTGCTCACAGTACATACACCACTGTTGCTCACTGTACATACACCACTGTTGTTCACAGTACATACACCACTGATGTTCACAGTACATACACCACTGTTGCTCACAGTACATACACCACTGTTGCTCACAGAACATACACCACTGTTGCTCACAGTACATACACCACTGTTGTTCACAGTACATACACAACTGTTGTTCACAGTACATACACCACTGTTGTTCACAGTACATACACCACTGTTGCTCACAGTACATACACCACTGTTGTTCACAGTACATACACCACTTTTGCTCACAGTACATACACCACTGTTGCGCACAGTACATACACCACTGATGTTCACAGTACATACACCACTGTTCCTCACAGTACATACACCACTGTTGCTCACAGTACATGCACCACTGATGTTCACAGTACATACACCACTGTTGCTCACAGTACATACACCACTGTTGCTCACAGTACATACACCACTGTTGCTCACAGTACATACACCACTGTTGCTCACAGTACATACACCACTGATGTTCACAGTACATGCACCACTGATGTTCACAGTACATACACCACTGATGTTCACAGTACATACACCACTGATGTTCACAGTACATACACCACTGTTGCTCACAGTACATGCACCACTGTTGCTCACAGTACATACACCACTGTTGCTCACAGTACATACACCACTGTTGCTCACGGTACATACACCACTGTTGCTCACAGTACATACACCACTGATGTTCACAGTACATACACCACTGTTGCTCACAGTACATACACCACTGTTGCTCACAGTACATACACCACTGTTGCTCACAGTACATACACCACTGTTGCTCACAGTACATACACCACTGTTGCTCACAGTACATACACCACTGTTGCTCACATTACATACACCACTGATGTTCACAGTACATACACCTCTGTTGCTCACAGTACATACTCCACTGTTGCTCACAGTACATACACCAATGTTGCTCACAGTACTTACACCACTGTTGCTCACAGTACATACACCGCTGTTGCTCACAGTACATACACCACTGTTGCTCACAGTACATACACCACTGTTGCTCACAGTACATACACCACTGTTGCTCACAGTACATACACCACTGTTGTTCACAGTACATACATCACTGTTGCTCACAGTGCATACACCACTGTTGCTCACAGTACATACACCACTGTTGCTCACAGTACATACACCACTGATGTTCACAGTACATACACCACTGATGTTCACAGTACATACACCACTGTTGCTCACAGTACATACACCACTGTTGCTCACAGTACATACACCACTGTTGCTCACAGTACATACACCACTGTTGCTCACAGTACATACACCACTGTTGCTCACAGTGCATACACCACTGTTGCTCACAGTACGTACACCACTGTTGCTCACAGTACATACACCACTGTTGTTCACAGTACATACACCACTGATGTTCACAGTACATACACCACTGTTGCTCACAGTACATACACCACTGTTGCTCACAGTACATACACCACTGTTGCTCACAGTACAAACACCACTGTTGCTCACAGTACATACACCACTGTTGCTCACCGTACATACACCACTGTTGCTCACAGAACATACACCACTGATGTTCACAGTACATACACCACTGTTGCTCACAGTACATACACCACTGTTGCTCACAGTACATACACCACTGTTGCTCACAGTACATACACCACTGTTGCTCACAGTACATACACCACTGTTGCTCACAGAACATACACCACTGTTGCTCACAGTACATGCACCACTGATGTTCACAGTACATACACCACTGTTGCTCACAGTACACACACCACTGTTGTTCACAGTACATAAACCACTGTTGCTCACAGTACATGCACCACTGATGTTCATAGTACATACACCACTGTTGCTCACAGTACATACACCACTGTTGTTCACAGTACATACACCACTGTTGCTCACAGTACATACACCACTGTTGCCCACAGAACATACACCACTGTTGCTCACAGTACATGCACCACTGATGTTCACAGTACATACACTACTGTTGCTCACAGTACATACACCACTGTTGCTCACAGTACATACACCACTGTTGTTCACAGTACATACACCACTGTTGCTCACAGTACATACACCACTGTTGCTCACAGTACATACACCACTGTTGCTCACAGTACATACACCACTGTTGCTCACAGTACATACACCACTGTTGCTCACAGAACATACACCACTGTTGCTCACAGTACATGCACCACTGATGTTCACAGTACATACACCACTGTTGCTCACAGTACATACACCACTGTTGTTCACAGTACATACATCACTGTTGCTCACAGTACATACACCACTGTTGCTCACAGTACATACATCACTGTTGCTCACAGTTCATACACCACTGTTGCTCACAGTACATACACCACTGTTGCTCACAGTACATGCACCACTTTTGCTCACAGTACATACACCACTGTTGCGCACAGTACATACACCACTGATGTTCACAGTACATACACCACTGTTCCTCACAGTACATACACCACTGTTGCTCACAGTACATACACCACTGTTGCTCACAGTACATGCACCACTGATGTTCACAGTACATACACCACTGTTGCTCACAGTACATACACCACTGTTGCTCACAGTACATACACCACTGTTGCTCACAGTACATACACCACTGTTGCTCACAGTACATACACCACTGATGTTCACAGTACATGCACCACTGATGTTCACAGTACATACACCACTGATGTTCACAGTACATACACCACTGATGTTCACAGTACATACACCACTGTTGCTCACAGTACATGCACCACTGTTGCTCACAGTACATACACCACTGTTGCTCACAGTACATACACCACTGTTGCTCACGGTACATACACCACTGTTGCTCACAGTACATACACCACTGATGTTCACAGTACATACACCACTGTTGCTCACAGTACATACACCACTGTTGCTCACAGTACATACACCACTGTTGCTCACAGTACATACACCACTGTTGCTCACAGTACATACACCACTGTTGCTCACAGTACATACACCACTGTTGCTCACATTACATACACCACTGATGTTCACAGTACATACACCTCTGTTGCTCACAGTACACACTCCACTGTTGCTCACAGTACATACACCACTGTTGCTCACAGTACTTACACCACTGTTGCTCACAGTACATACACCGCTGTTGCTCACAGTACATACACCACTGTTGCTCACAGTACATACACCACTGTTGCTCACAGTACATACACCACTGTTGCTCACAGTACATACACCACTGTTGTTAACAGTACATACATCACTGTTGCTCACAGTGCATACACCACTGTTGCTCACAGTACATACACCACTGTTGCTCACAGTACATACACCACTGATGTTCACAGTACATACACCACTGATGTTCACAGTACATACACCACTGTTGCTCACAGTACATACACCACTGTTGCTCACAGTACATACACCACTGTTGCTCACAGTACATACACCACTGTTGCTCACAGTACATACACCACTGTTGCTCACAGTGCATACACCACTGTTGCTCACAGTACATACACCAATGTTGCTCACAGTACATACACCACTTTTGTTCACAGTACATACACCACTGATGTTCACAGTACATACACCACTGTTGCTCACAGTACATACACCACTGTTGCTCACAGTACATACACCACTGTTGCTCACAGTACAAACACCACTGTTGCTCACAGTACATACACCACTGTTGCTCACCGTACATACACCACTGTTGCTCACAGAACATACACCACTGATGTTCACAGTACATACACCACTGTTGCTCACAGTACATACACCACTGTTGCTCACAGTACATACACCACTGTTGCTCACAGTACATACACCACTGTTGCTCACAGTACATACACCACTGTTGCTCACAGTACATACACCACTGTTGCTCACAGTACATACACCACTGTTGCTCACAGAACATACACCACTGTTGCTCACAGTACATGCACCACTGATGTTCACAGTACATACACCACTGTTGCTCACAGTACATACACCACTGTTGTTCACAGTACATAAACCACTGTTGCTCACAGTACATGCACCACTGATGTTCATAGTACATACACCAGTGTTGCTCACAGTACATACACCACTGTTCACAGTACATACACCACTGTTGCTCACAGTACATACACCACTGTTGCCCACAGAACATACACCACTGTTGCTCACAGTACATGCACCACTGATGTTCACAGTACATACACCACTGTTGCTCACAGTACATACACCACTGTTGCTCACAGTACATACACCACTGTTGCTCACAGTACATACACCACTGTTGCTCACAGTACATACACCACTGTTGCTCACAGTACATACACCACTGATGTTCACAGTACATGCACCACTGATGTTCACAGTACATACACCACTGATGTTCACAGTACATACACCACTGATGTTCACAGTACATACACCACTGTTGCTCACAGTACATACACCACTGTTGCTCACAGTACATACACCACTGTTGCTCACAGTACATACACCACTGTACATACATGCAGTTAGAATGATAACAAATTCTCACTACAGGCAGCACACTCCACCAATATTCAATACACTCAACCTACTCACCATACAAAACATCCATACTTATTACTGCACCTATTACATACATAGAACACTCAACTCTGATATTAACCCTCCCCTCAAACATCTCCTTGCCAACCTCAACAGAACACATGACCATAACACAAGGCACAGATCACTCTTTGATATTCCTCGTGTCCATCTCACGCTATGCAAAAACTCAATGCACATAAAAGGCCCTAAAATCTGGAATTCATTACCTGTTAATATAAAAGAAACACTACCTGTTTATAAATTCAAGTCTCTTCTCAAAGATCACTTACTCACCCAAAACCAAATAAATACTGAATAACTGAACCTTATAAATTGTATATCTTAAATGTTTCTCACAATTATATCACATAAATGTTAAACCTAAAACCCAATCTAACTTTATTATTTTTTAAATTCACTACCTAACAGAATACTCCATTCTACTGAATTTACAACAATGCATGCAACCATATGACCTGTCTTTGTAATACTCACTTGTGCTTTATAGTAATCAGTTTACATTAATGTTTTTCACTGATTTCATCATTGCTTAGTTAATCTTAAGTTAATTTTAAGCCAGCCCGTAATGCTATGCATAGTATAAGTGGCTTTGGCATGCTGCTCTTATCTGTATTTTTTTTGTACCTCTGTAAGTGTGCTCAAATTATAAATAAATAAATAAATAAATAAATAAATAAACATACACCACTGTTGCTCACAGTACATACACCACTGTTGTTCACAGTACATACACCACTGTTGCTCACAGTACATACACCACTGATGTTCACAGTACATACACCACTGTTGCTCACAGTACATACACCACTGTTGCTCACAGTACATACACCACTGTTGCTCACAGTACATACACCACTGATGTTCACAGTACATACACCACTGTTGCTCACAGTACATACACCACTGTTGCTCACATTACCTACACCACTGATGTTCACAGTACATACACCACTGTTGCTCACAGTACATACACCACTGTTGCTCACAGTACATACAACACTGTTGCTCACAGTACATACACCACTGTTGCTCACAATACATACACCACTGTTGCTCACAGTACATACACCACTATTGCTCACAGTACATACACCACTGTTGCTCACAGTACATACACCACTGTTGCTCACAGTACATACACCACTGTTGTTCACAGTACATACACCACTGTTGCTCACAGTACATACACCACTGTTGCTCACAGTACATACACCACTATTGCTCACAGTACATACACCACTGTTGCTCACAGTACATACACCACTTGTGAAAATTTGTCTGGACTGCCTCCAAGTGAGTCGCCTACCCTGGCAAGCTTTGTTGACACCGAGCTCTGAGGTCGGTACCTCAGTCTCACAAGTGGCTTATAGGACAGATTTTCATGAATGACTGATGTTGCAAGAAATCTCGCATGCATGCACGTTTAAAGCACTAACTTACTTGGTGTTGCAGCATATATCCTGATCTTCAACCTCCCTAAGCTTAGCCCCTTTGGACTTCCCCTCAGAAACCATGTGCAACCGAGAGCCTTAATTCCTGCAATATTCAATCGATATTAGTGACCTGCCTGCACCTCAGAAATTCCTGTATCTAAGAGGGTGTGTATCCCCTAGCATAACTATGCAGAAACGGACACTAGCTTCTAGGTAGACAAGAGAGAAAATCACGTACTGGTCATGAACTCCCGGCTGCACAAAGGCCACAGCTCAACTCACTCGCAGTTTTCCCCAGACACTGGCCAGAAATCCTAAGAAAAAGTGGAGGTTTTGTCTTACTGTATGGGCCTGATGGAGGAGGTCATCTACGGCACATCGAGGTGCCTCCACCAGATTTCCCCAGGTCTCATATGTGAAGACACGTGGGGGACGCCGTCTGCTGATCACAGCACGTGTTATCCAGATGATGTCTGGTCTCAAAACCCCGTGCCCCAGCATTCAAACTTGAACTGCCAGTTCTCCCTGGCTAACATAACCTAGTGTTTGCCTACATTACCGGCCTATTACTACCTATGTTAAGGTCTTAGGTCTACATTATTATTATAATATTAGTGTACTAACAGTATAAACTACCTACTTCTTCCCTGAAGCGTAAATCTATAAATTAAGTAGTACCTTCCATCCATCTTCGTCAATCCGGGAGAGTGTGTTTTTGTTTTTGGGTGGGTGTAAGGGCCCTCGAACGGTGTGTTTTTCCCCGTTGGGACTTCTCGGACCGAATAAGTTGAAACACCACAGTTGCTCACAGTGCATACACCACTGTTGCTCACAGTACATACACACTAAGAGTGATATACTCACCTGAATAATAATATCTTTATTTCTACAAGTACATGTAAAAGGTGTACAGTCCTAGCTGACATCAATGACATACTACTATATAGAATGCCGCTTGTTATGCAGAGAATTTCGGGCGAATTAGGTCAATTTTGTCTACAAGATGCGACGCACGCCGGTCGACTAACACCCAGGTACCTATTTTATTAATATGTGAACATGGACAGAAGGTGTCTTACGGAAACTCGTCCTTATGTTTCAACTTGTACCGGGGATCGACCCCCGGACCTCATTGCGTGACTGGAACAGTAAACAAAAAAATCGTACAAAGGAGAGAGGAGCTTTCGACGACGTAAGCTCCTTCCTCTCTCCTTTCTGGTAGTTTGACTTTGTATTGTGTCAGTGTGTGAGGTGAGTGTGCTGGCACTCCAGCTACAGGCACTTTGTATTGTGTCAGTGTGTGAGGTGAGTGTGCTGGCACTCCAGCTACAGGCACTTGGTATTGTGTCAGTGTGAGAGGTGAGTGTGCTGGCACTCCAGCTACAGGCACTTGGTATTGTGTCAGTGTGAGAGGTGAGTGTGCTGGCACTCCAGCTACAGGCACTTGGTATTGTGTCAGTGTGAGAGGTGAGTGTGCTGGCACTCCAGCTACAGGCACTTGGTATTGCGTCAGTGTGTGAGGTGAGTGTGCTGGCACTCCAGCTACAGGCACTTGGTATTGCGTCAGTGTGTGAGGTGAGTGTGCTGGCACTCCAGCTACAGGCACTTTGTATTGTGTCAGTGTGTGAGGTGAGTGTGCTGGCACTCCAGCTACGGGCACTTTGTATTGTGTAAGTGTGAGAGGTGAGTGTGCTGGCACTCCAGCTACAGGCACTTGGTATTGTGTCAGTGTGTGAGGTGAGTGTGCTGGCACTCCAGCTACGGGCACTTTGTATTGTATAAGTGTGAGAGGTGAGTGTGCTGGCACTCCAGCTACGGGCACTTTGGACTGTGTCAGTGTGTGAGGTGAGTGTACTGGCACTCCAGCTACTGGCACTTTGTATTGTGTCAGTGTGTGAGGTGAGTGTGCTGGCACTCCAGCTACGGGCACTTTGGACTGTGTCAGTGTGTGAGGTGAGTGTACTGGCACTCCAGCTACTGGCACTTTGTATTGTGTCAGTGTGTGAGGTGAGTGTGCTGGCACTCCAGCTACGGGCACTTTGGACTGTGTCAGTGTGTGAGGTGAGTGTGCTGGCACTCCAGCTACGGGCACTTTGGACTGTGTCAGTGTGTGAGGTGAGTGTACTGGCACTCCAGCTACGGGCACTTTGTATTGTGTCAGTGTGTGAGGTGAGTGTACTGGCACTCCAGCTACGGGCACTTTGTATTGTGTCAGTGTGTGAGGTGAGTATGCTGGCACTCCAGCTACGGGCACTTTGTATTGTGTCAGTGTGTGAGGTGAGTATGCTGGCACTCCAGCTACGGGCACTTTGTATTGTGTCAGTGTGTGAGGTGAGTGTGCTGGCACTCCAGCTACAGGCACTTTGTATTGTGTCAGTGTGTGAGGTGAGTATGCTGGCACTCCAGCTACGGGCACTTTGTATTGTGTCAGTGTGTGAGGTGAGTATGCTGGCACTCCAGCTACGGGCACTTTGTATTGTGTCAGTGTGTGAGGTGAGTATGCTGGCACTCCAGCTACGGGCACTTTGTATTGTGTCAGTGTGTGAGGTGAGTATGCTGGCACTCCAGCTACGGGCACTTTGTATTGTGTCAGTGTGTGAGGTGAGTATGCTGGCACTCCAGCTACGGGCACTTTGTATTGTGTCAGTGTGTGAGGTGAGTGTGCTGGCACTCCAGCTACGGGCACTTTGGACTGTGTCAGTGTGTGAGGTGAGTGTACTGGCACTCCAGCTACGGGCACTTTGTATTGTGTCAGTGTGTGAGGTGAGTGTACTGGCACTCCAGCTACGGGCACTTTGTATTGTGTCAGTGTGTGAGGTGAGTGTGCTGGCACTCCAGCTACGGGCACTTTGTATTGTGTCAGTGTGTGAGGTGAGTATGCTGGCACTCCAGCTACGGGCACTTTGTATTGTGTCAGTGTGTGAGGTGAGTATGCTGGCACTCCAGCTACGGGCACTTTGTATTGTGTCAGTGTGTGAGGTGAGTGTGCTGGCACTCCAGCTACAGGCACTTTGTATTGTGTCAGTGTGTGAGGTGAGTGTGCTGGCACTCCAGCTACGGGCACTTTGTATTGTGTCAGTGTGTGAGGTGAGTGTGCTGGCACTCCAGCTACGGGCACTTTGTATTGTGTCAGTGTGTGAGGTGAGTGTGCTGGCACTCCAGCTACAGGCACTTTGTATTGTGTCAGTGTGTGAGGTGAGTGTGCTGGCACTCCAGCTACGGGCACTTTGTATTGTGTCAGTGTGTGAGGTGAGTGTGCTGGCACTCCAGCTACGGGCACTTTGTATTGTGTCAGTGTGTGAGGTGAGTGTGCTGGCACTCCAGCTACGGGAACTTTGTATTGTGTCAGTGTGTGAGGTGAGTGTGCTGGCACTCCAGCTACGGGTGTGTGTCAGTGTGTGAGGTGAGTGTGCTGGCACTCCAGCTACGGGCACTTTGTATTGTGTCAGTGTGTGAGGTGAGTGTGCTGGCACTCCAGCTACAGGCACTTTGTATTGTGTCAGTGTGTGAGGTGAGTGTGCTGGCACTCCAGCTACGGGCACTTTGTATTGTGTCAGTGTGTGAGGTGAGTGTGCTGGCACTCCAGCTACGGGCACTTTGTATTGTGTCAGTGTGTGAGGTGAGTGTGCTGGCACTCCAGCTACGGGCACTTTGTATTGTGTCAGTGTGTGAGGTGAGTGTGCTGGCACTCCAGCTACAGGCACTTTGTATTGTGTCAGTGTGTGAGGTGAGTGTGCTGGCACTCCAGCTACGGGCACTTTGTATTGTGTCAGTGTGTGAGGTGAGTGTGGTGGCACTCCAGCTACAGGCACTTTGTATTGTGTCAGTGTGTGAGGAGAGTGTGCTGGCACTACAGGCACTTTGTATTGTGTCAGTGTGTGAGGTGAGTGTGCTGGCACTCCAGCTACGGGCACTTTGTATTGTGTCAGTGTGTGAGGTGAGTGTGCTGGCACTCCAGCTACAGGCACTTTGTATTGTGTCAGTGTGTGAGGTGAGTGTGCTGGCACTCCAGCTACGGGCACTTTGTATTGTGTCAGTGTGTGAGGTGAGTGTACTGCCACTCCAGCTACGGGCACTTTGTATTGTGTCAGTGTGTGAGGTGAGTGTGCTGGCACTCCAGCTACGGGACACCTTCAGTGTGTGAGGTGAGTGTGCTGGCACTCCAACTACGGGCACTTTGTATTGTGTCAGTGTGTGAGGTGAGTGTGCTGGCACTCCAGCTACGGCACACCTTCAGTGTGTGAGGTGAGTGTGCTGGCACTCCAACTACGGGACACCTTCAGTGTGTGAGGTGAGTGTGCTGGCACTCCAGCTACAGGCACTTTGTATTATGTCAGTGTGTGAGGTGAGTGTGCTGGCACTCCAGCTACAGGCACTTTGTATTGTGTCAGTGTGTGAGGTGAGTGTGCTGGCACTCCAGCTACGGGCACTTTGTATTGTGTCAGTGTGTGAGGTGAGTGTGCTGGCACTCCAGCTACGGGCACTTTGTATTATGTCAGTGTGTGAGGTGAGTGTGCTGGCACTCCAGCTACGGGCACTTTGTATTGTGTCAGTGTGTGAGGTGAGTGTGCTGGCACTCCAGGGCACTTTGTATTGTGTCAGTGTGTGAGGTGAGTGTGCTGGCACTCCAGCTACGGGCACTTTGTATTGTGTCAGTGTGTGAGGTGAGTGTGCTGGCACTCCAGCTACGGGCACTTTGTATTGTGTCAGTGTGTGAGGTGAGTGTGCTGGCACTCCAGCTACGGGCACTTTGTATTGTGTCAGTGTGTGAGGTGAGTGTGCTGGCACTCCAGCTACGGGCACTTTGTATTGTGTCAGTGTGTGAGGTGAGTGTGCTGGCACTCCAGCTACGGGCACTTTGTATTGTGTCAGTGTGTGAGGTGAGTGTGCTGGCACTCCAGCTACGGGCACTTTGTATTGTGTCAGTGTGTGAGGTGAGTGTGCTGGCACTCCAGCTACGGGCACTTTGTATTGTGTCAGTGTGTGAGGTGAGTGTGCTGGCACTCCAGCTACGGGCACTTTGTATTGTGTCAGTGTGTGAGGTGAGTGTGCTGGCACTCCAGCTACAGGCACTTTGTATTATGTCAGTGTGTGAGGTGAGTGTGCTGGCACTCCAGCTACGGGCACTTTGTATTGTGTCAGTGTGTGAGGTGAGTGTGCTGGCACTCCAGCTACGGGCACTTTGTATTGTGTCAGTGTGTGAGGTGAGTGTGCTGGCACTCCAGCTACTGGCACTTTGTATTGTGTCAGTGTGTGAGGTGAGTGTGCTGGCACTCCAGCTACGGGCACTTTGTATTGTGTCAGTGTGTGAGGTGAGTGTGCTGGCACTCCAGCTACGGGCACTTTGTATTGTGTCAGTGTGTGAGGTGAGTGTGCTGGCACTCCAGCTACGGGCACTTTGTATTGTGTCAGTGTGTGAGGTGAGTGTGCTGGCACTCCAGCTACGGGCACTTTGTATTGTGTCAGTGTGTGAGGTGAGTGTGCTGGCACTCCAGCTACGGGCACTTTGTATTGTGTCAGTGTGTGAGGTGAGTGTGCTGGCACTCCAGCTACGGGCACTTTGTATTGTGTCAGTGTGTGAGGTGAGTGTGCTGGCACTCCAGCTACGGGCACTTTGTATTGTGTCAGTGTGTGAGGTGAGTGTGCTGGCACTCCAGCTACAGGCACTTTGTATTGTGTCAGTGTGTGAGGTGAGTGTGCTGGCACTCCAGCTACGGGCACTTTGTATTGTGTCAGTGTGTGAGGTGAGTGTGCTGGCACTCCAGCTACGGGCACTTTGTATTGTGTCAGTGTGTGAGGTGAGTGTGCTGGCACTCCAGCTACGGGCACTTTGTATTGTGTCAGTGTGTGAGGTGAGTGTGCTGGCACTCCAGCTACGGGCACTTTGTATTGTGTCAGTGTGTGAGGTGAGTGTGCTGGCACTCCAGCTACGGGCACTTTGTATTGTGTCAGTGTGTGAGGTGAGTGTGCTGGCACTCCAGCTACGGGCACTTTGTATTGTGTCAGTGTGTGAGGTGAGTGTGCTGGCACTCCAGCTACGGGCACTTTGTATTGTGTCAGTGTGTGAGGTGAGTGTGCTGGCACTCCAGCTACGGGCACTTTGTATTGTGTCAGTGTGTGAGGTGAGTGTGCTGGCACTCCAGCTACGGGCACTTTGTATTGTGTCAGTGTGTGAGGTGAGTGTGCTGGCACTCCAGCTACGGGCACTTTGTATTGTGTCAGTGTGTGAGGTGAGTGTGCTGGCACTCCAGCTACAGGCACTTTGTATTGTGTCAGTGTGTGAGGTGAGTGTGCTGGCACTCCAGCTACGGGCACTTTGTATTGTGTCAGTGTGTGAGGTGAGTGTGCTGGCACTCCAGCTACGGGCACTTTGTATTGTGTCAGTGTGTGAGGTGAGTGTGCTGGCACTCCAGCTACGGGCACTTTGTATTGTGTCAGTGTGTGAGGTGAGTGTGCTGGCACTCCAGCTACGGGCACTTTGTATTGTGTCAGTGTGTGAGGTGAGTGTGCTGGCACTCCAGCTACGGGCACTTTGTATTGTGTCAGTGTGTGAGGTGAGTGTGCTGGCACTCCAGCTACGGGCACTTTGTATTGTGTCAGTGTGTGAGGTGAGTGTGCTGGCACTCCAGCTACAGGCACTTTGTATTGTGTCAGTGTGTGAGGTGAGTGTGCTGGCACTCCACCTACAGGCACTTTGTATTTTGTCAGTGTGTGAGGTGAGTGTGCTGGCACTCCAGCTACAGGCACTTTGTATTATGTCAGTGTGTGAGGTGAGTGTGCTGGCACTCCAGCTACGGGCACTTTGTATTGTGTCAGTGTGTGAGGTGAGTGTGCTGGCACTCCAGCTACGGGCACTTTGTATTGTGTCAGTGTGTGAGGTGAGTGTGCTGGCACTCCAGCTACGGGCACTTTGTATTGTGTCAGTGTGTGAGGTGAGTGTGCTGGCACTCCAGCTACGGGCACTTTGTATTGTGTCAGTGTGTGAGGTGAGTGTGCTGGCACTCCAGCTACGGGCACTTTGTATTGTGTCAGTGTGTGAGGTGAGTGTGCTGGCACTCCAGCTACGGGCACTTTGTATTGTGTCAGTGTGTGAGGTGAGTGTGCTGGCACTCCAGCTACGGGCACTTTGTATTGTGTCAGTGTGTGAGGTGAGTGTGCTGGCACTCCAGCTACGGGCACTTTGTATTGTGTCAGTGTGTGAGGTGAGTGTGCTGGCACTCCAGCTACGGGCACTTTGTATTGTGTCAGTGTGTGAGGTGAGTGTGCTGGCACTCCAGCTACGGGCACTTTGTATTGTGTCAGTGTGTGAGGTGAGTGTGCTGGCACTCCAGCTACGGGCACTTTGTATTGTGTCAGTGTGTGAGGTGAGTGTGCTGGCACTCCAGCTACGGGCACTTTGTATTGTGTCAGTGTGTGAGGTGAGTGTGCTGGCACTCCAGCTGCTGGTCAGTGTGTGAGGTGACTGGCACCAGCTACGGGCACTTTGTATTGTGTCAGTGTGTGAGGTGAGTGTGCTGGCACTCCAGCTACGGGCACTTTGTATTGTGTCAGTGTGTGAGGTGAGTGTGCTGGCACTCCAGCTACGGGCACTTTGTATTGCTGTCAGTGTGTGAGGTGAGTGTGCTGGCACTCCAGCTACGGGCACTTTGTATTGTGTCAGTGTGTGAGGTGAGTGTGCTGGCACTCCAGCTACGGGCACTTTGTATTGTGTCAGTGTGTGAGGTGAGTGTGCTGGCACTCCAGCTACGGGCACTTTGTATTGTGTCAGTGTGTGAGGTGAGTGTGCTGGCACTCCAGCTACGGGCACTTTGTATTGTGTCAGTGTGTGAGGTGAGTGTGCTGGCACTCCAGCTACGGGCACTTTGTATTGTGTCAGTGTGTGAGGTGAGTGTGCTGGCACTCCAGCTACGGGCACTTTGTATTGTGTCAGTGTGTGAGGTGAGTGTGCTGGCACTCCAGCTACAGGCACTTTGTATTGTGTCAGTGTGTGAGGTGAGTGTGCTGGCACTCCAGCTACGGGCACTTTGTATTGTGTCAGTGTGTGAGGTGAGTGTGCTGGCACTCCAGCTACGGGCACTTTGTATTGTGTCAGTGTGTGAGGTGAGTGTGCTGGCACTCCAGCTACGGGCACTTTGTATTGTGTCAGTGTGTGAGGTGAGTGTGCTGGCACTCCAGCTACGGGCACTTTGTATTGTGTCAGTGTGTGAGGTGAGTGTGCTGGCACTCCAGCTACGGGCACTTTGTATTGTGTCAGTGTGTGAGGTGAGTGTGCTGGCACTCCAGCTACGGGCACTTTGTATTGTGTCAGTGTGTGAGGTGAGTGTGCTGGCACTCCAGCTACGGGCACTTTGTATTGTGTCAGTGTGTGAGGTGAGTGTGCTGGCACTCCAGCTACGGGCACTTTGTATTGTGTCAGTGTGTGAGGTGAGTGTGCTGGCACTCCAGCTACGGGCACTTTGTATTGTGTCAGTGTGTGAGGTGAGTGTGCTGGCACTCCAGCTACGGGCACTTTGTATTGTGTCAGTGTGTGAGGTGAGTGTGCTGGCACTCCAGCTACGGGCACTTTGTATTGTGTCAGTGTGTGAGGTGAGTGTGCTGGCACTCCAGCTACGGGCACTTTGTATTGTGTCAGTGTGTGAGGTGAGTGTGCTGGCACTCCAGCTACAGGCACTTTGTATTGTGTCAGTGTGTGAGGTGAGTGTGCTGGCACTCCAGCTACAGGCACTTTGTATTGTGTCAGTGTGTGAGGTGAGTGTGCTGGCACTCCAGCTACGGGCACTTTGTATTGTGTCAGTGTGTGAGGTGAGTGTGCTGGCACTCCAGCTACAGGCACTTTGTATTGTGTCAGTGTGTGAGGTGAGTGTGCTGGCACTCCAGCTACGGGCACTTTGTATTGTGTCAGTGTGTGAGGTGAGTGTGCTGGCACTCCAGCTACAGGCACTTTGTATTGTGTCAGTGTGTGAGGTGAGTGTGCTGGCACTCCAGCTACAGGCACTTTGTATTGTGTCAGTGTGTGAGGTGAGTGTGCTGGCACTCCAGCTACGGGCACTTTGTATTGTGTCAGTGTGTGAGGTGAGTGTGCTGGCACTCCAGCTACAGGCACTTTGTATTGTGTCAGTGTGTGAGGTGAGTGTGCTGGCACTCCAGCTACAGGCACTTTGTATTGTGTCAGTGTGTGAGGTGAGTGTGCTGGCACTCCAGCTACGGCACACCTTCAGTGTGTGAGGTGAGTGTACTGGCACTCCAGCTACGGAACACCTTCAGTGTGTGAGGTGAGTGTACTGGCACTCCAGCTACGGAACACCTTCAGTGTGTGAGGTGAGTGTACTGGCACTCCAGCTACGGAACACCTTCAGTGTGTGAGGTGAGTGTACTGGCACTCCAGCTACGGAACACCTTCAGTGTGTGAGGTGAGTGTACTGGCACTCCAGCTACGGCACAGCTTCAGTGTGAGGTGAGTGTACTGGCACACCAGCTACGGCACACCTTCAGTGTGTGAGGTGAGTGTGCTGGCACTCCAGCTATGGGACACCTTCAGTGTGTGAGGTGAGTGTGCTGGCACTCCAGCTACAGGCACTATGTATTGTGTCAGTGTGTGAGGTGAGTGTGCTGGCACTCCAGCTACGGGACACCTTCAGTGTGTGAGGTGAGTGTGCTGGCACTCCAGCTACAGGCACTTTGTATTGTGTCAGTGTGTGAGGTGAGTGTGCTGGCACTCCAGCTACAGGCACTTTGTATTGTGTCAGTGTGTGAGGTGAGTGTGCTGGCACTCCAGCTACGGGCACTTTGTATTGTGTCAGTGTGTGAGGTGAGTGTGCTGGCACTCCAGCTACGGTCACTCTGTATTGTGTCAGTGTGTGAGGTGAGTGTGCTGGCACTCCAGCTACAGGCACTTTGTACTGTGTCAGTGTGTGAGGTGAGTGTGCTGGCACACCAGCTAAGGGCACTTTGTATTGTGTCAGTGTGTGAGGTGAGTGTGCTGGCACTCCAGCTACGGGCACTTTGTATTGTGTCAGTGTGTGAGGTGAGTGTGCTGGCACTCCAGCTACAGGCACTTTGTATTGTGTCAGTGTGTGAGGTGAGTGTGCTGGCACTCCAGCTACGGGACACCTTCAGTGTGTGAGGTGAGTGTGCTGGCACTCCAGCTACGGGACACCTTCAGTGTGTGAGGTGAGTGTTCTGGCACACCAGCTACGGGGCACCTTCAGTGTGTGACGTGAGTGTGCTGGCACACCAGCTACGGGGCACCTTTAGTGTGTGAGGTGAGTGTTCTGGCACACCAGCTACGGCACACCTTCAGTGTGTGAGGTGAGTGTGCTGGCACACCAGCTACGGCACACCTTCAGTGTGTGAGGTGAGTATGCTGGCACTCCAGCTAAAGGCACTTGACATTGCGTCAGTGTGAGGTGAGTGTGCTGGCACTCCAGCTACGGGACACCTTCAGTATGTGAGGTGAGTATGCTGGCACTCCAGCTAAAGGCACTTGACATTGCGTCAGTGTGAGGTGAGTGTGCTGGCACTCCAGCTACGGGCACTTTGTATTATGTCAGTGTGTGAGGTGAGTGTGCTGGCACTCCAGCTACAGGCACTTTGTATTGTGTCAGTGTGTGAGGTGAGTGTGCTGGCACTCCAGCTACAGGCACTTTGTATTATGTCAGTGTGTGAGGTGAGTGTGCTGGCACTCCAGCTACGGGCACTTTGTATTGTGTCAGTGTGTGAGGTGAGTGTGCTGGCACTCCAGCTACGGGCACTTTGTATTATGTCAGTGTGTGAGGTGAGTGTGCTGGCACTCCAGCTACGGGCACTTTGTATTGTGTCAGTGTGTGAGGTGAGTGTGCTGGCACTCCAGCTACGGGCACTTTGTATTGTGTCAGTGTGTGAGGTGAGTGTGCTGGCACTCCAGCTACGGGCACTTTGTATTGTGTCAGTGTGTGAGGTGAGTGTGCTGGCACTCCAGCTACGGGCACTTTGTATTGTGTCAGTGTGTGAGGTGAGTGTGCTGGCACTCCAGCTACGGGCACTTTGTATTGTGTCAGTGTGTGAGGTGAGTGTGCTGGCACTCCAGCTACGGGCACTTTGTATTGTGTCAGTGTGTGAGGTGAGTGTGCTGGCACTCCAGCTACGGGCACTTTGTATTGTGTCAGTGTGTGAGGTGAGTGTGCTGGCACTCCAGCTACGGGCACTTTGTATTGTGTCAGTGTGTGAGGTGAGTGTGCTGGCACTCCAGCTACGGGCACTTTGTATTGTGTCAGTGTGTGAGGTGAGTGTGCTGGCACTCCAGCTACGGGCACTTTGTATTGTGTCAGTGTGTGAGGTGAGTGTGCTGGCACTCCAGCTACGGGCACTTTGTATTGTGTCAGTGTGTGAGGTGAGTGTGCTGGCACTCCAGCTACGGGCACTTTGTATTGTGTCAGTGTGTGAGGTGAGTGTGCTGGCACTCCAGCTACAGGCACTTTGTATTGTGTCAGTGTGTGAGGTGAGTGTGCTGGCACTCCAGCTACGGGCACTTTGTATTGTGTCAGTGTGTGAGGTGAGTGTGCTGGCACTCCAGCTACGGGCACTTTGTATTGTGTCAGTGTGTGAGGTGAGTGTGCTGGCACTCCAGCTACGGGCACTTTGTATTGTGTCAGTGTGTGAGGTGAGTGTGCTGGCACTCCAGCTACGGGCACTTTGTATTGTGTCAGTGTGTGAGGTGAGTGTGCTGGCACTCCAGCTACGGGCACTTTGTATTGTGTCAGTGTGTGAGGTGAGTGTGCTGGCACTCCAGCTACGGGCACTTTGTATTGTGTCAGTGTGTGAGGTGAGTGTGCTGGCACTCCAGCTACGGGCACTTTGTATTGTGTCAGTGTGTGAGGTGAGTGTGCTGGCACTCCAGTGTGTGAGGTGAGTGCTGGCACTCCAGCTACGGGCACTTTGTATTGTGTCAGTGTGTGAGGTGAGTGTGCTGGCACTCCAGCTACGGGCACTTTGTATTGTGTCAGTGTGTGAGGTGAGTGTGCTGGCACTCCAGCTACGGGCACTTTGTATTGTGTCAGTGTGTGAGGTGAGTGTGCTGGCACTCCAGCTACAGGCACTTTGTATTGTGTCAGTGTGTGAGGTGAGTGTGCTGGCACTCCAGCTACGGGCACTTTGTATTGTGTCAGTGTGTGAGGTGAGTGTGCTGGCACTCCAGCTACGGGCACTTTGTATTGTGTCAGTGTGTGAGGTGAGTGTGCTGGCACTCCAGCTACAGGCACTTTGTATTGTGTCAGTGTGTGAGGTGAGTGTGCTGGCACTCCAGCTACGGGCACTTTGTATTGTGTCAGTGTGTGAGGTGAGTGTGCTGGCACTCCAGCTACAGGCACTTTGTATTGTGTCAGTGTGTGAGGTGAGTGTGCTGGCACTCCAGCTACGGGCACTTTGTATTGTGTCAGTGTGTGAGGTGAGTGTGCTGGCACTCCAGCTACAGGCACTTTGTATTGTGTCAGTGTGTGAGGTGAGTGTGCTGGCACTCCAGCTACGGGCACTTTGTATTGTGTCAGTGTGTGAGGTGAGTGTGCTGGCACTCCAGCTACGGGCACTTTGTATTGTGTCAGTGTGTGAGGTGAGTGTGCTGGCACTCCAGCTACGGGCACTTTGTATTGTGTCAGTGTGTGAGGTGAGTGTGCTGGCACTCCAGCTACGGGCACTTTGTATTGTGTCAGTGTGTGAGGTGAGTGTGCTGGCACTCCAGCTACAGGCACTTTGTATTGTGTCAGTGTGTGAGGTGAGTGTGCTGGCACTCCAGCTACGGGCACTTTGTATTGTGTCAGTGTGTGAGGTGAGTGTGCTGGCACTCCAGCTACAGGCACTTTGTATTGTGTCAGTGTGTGAGGTGAGTGTGCTGGCACTCCAGCTACAGGCACTTTGTATTGTGTCAGTGTGTGAGGTGAGTGTGCTGGCACTCCAGCTACGGGCACTTTGTATTGTGTCAGTGTGTGAGGTGAGTGTGCTGGCACTCCAGCTACAGCTACAGGCACTTTGTAGTGTGTCAGTGTGTGAGGTGAGTGTGCTGGCACTCCAGCTACAGGCACTTTGTATTGTGTCAGTGTGTGAGGTGAGTGTGCTGGCACTCCAGCTCCAGCTACGGGCACTTTGTATTGTGTCAGTGTGTGAGGTGAGTGTGCTGGCACTCCAGCTACGGGACATGAGGTGAGTGTGCTGGCACTCCAGCTGTCAGTGTGTGAGGTGAGTGTGCTGGCACTCCAGCTCCAGCTACGGGCACTTTGTATTGTGTCAGTGTGTGAGGTGAGTGTGCTGGCACTCCAGCTACGGGCACTTTGTACAGTGTGTGAGGTGAGTGTGCTGGCACTCCAGCTACAGGCACTTTGTCAGTGTGAGAGGTGAGTGTGCTGGCACTCCAGCTACAGGCACTTTGTATTGTGTCAGTGTGTGAGGTGAGTGTGCTGGCACTCCAGCTACGGGCACTTTGTATTGTGTCAGTGTGTGAGGAGAGTGTGCTGGCACTCCAGCTACGGGCACTTTGTATTGTGTCAGTGTGTGAGGTGAGTGTGCTGGCACTCCAGCTACGGGCACTTTGTATTGTGTCAGTGTGTGAGGAGAGTGTGCTGGCACTCCAGCTACGGGCACTTTGTATTGTGTCAGTGTGTGAGGTGAGTATGCTGGCACTCCAGCTACGGGCACTTTGTATTGTGTCAGTGTGTGAGGTGAGTGTGCTGGCACTCCAGCTACGGGCAATTTGTATTGTGTCAGTGTGTGAGGTGAGTGTGCTGGCACTCCAGCTACGGGCACTTTGTATTGTGTCAGTGTGTGAGGTGAGTGTGCTGGCACTCCAGCTACGGGCAATTTGTATTGTGTCAGTGTGTGAGGTGAGTGTGCTGGCACTCCAGCTACGGGCACTTTGTATTGTGTCAGTGTGTGAGGTGAGTGTGCTGGCACTCCAGCTACGGGACACCTTCAGTGTGTGAGGTGAGTGTGCTGGCACTCCAGCTACGGGCACTTTGTATTGTGTCAGTGTGTGAGGTGAGTGTGCTGGCACTCCAGCTACGGGCACTTTGTATTGTGTCAGTGTGTGAGGTGAGTGTGCTGGCACTCCAGCTACGGGACACCTTCAGTGTGTGAGGTGAGTGTGCTGGCACTCCAGCTACGGGCACTTTGTATTGTGTCAGTGTGTGAGGTGAGTGTGCTGGCACTCCAGCTTCGGGACACCTTCAGTGTGTGAGGTGAGTGTGCTGGCACTCCAGCTACGGGCACTTTGTATTGTGTCAGTGTGTGAGGTGAGTGTGCTGGCACTCCAGCTACGGGCACTTTGTATTGTGTCAGTGTGTGAGGAGAGTGTGCTGGCACTCCAGCTACGGGCACTTTGTATTGTGTCAGTGTGTGAGGTGAGTGTGCTGGCACTCCAGCTACGGGACACCTTCAGTGTGTGAGGTGAGTGTGCTGGCACTCCAGCTACTGGTAATTTGTATTGTGTCAGTGTGTGAGGTGAGTGTGCTGGCACTCCAGCTACGGGCAATTTGTATTGTGTCAGTGTGTGAGGTGAGTGTGCTGGCACTCCAGCTACGGGCACTTTGTATTGTGTCAGTGTGTGAGGTGAGTATGCTGGCACTCCAGCTACGGGCACTTTGTATTGTGTCAGTGTGTGAGGTGAGTATGCTGGCACTCCAGCTACGGGCACTTTGTATTGTGTCAGTGTGTGAGGTGAGTGTGCTGGCACTCCAGCTACGGGCACTTTGTATTGTGTCAGTGTGTGAGGTGAGTATGCTGGCACTCCAGCTACGGGCACACAGTGTGTGAGGTGAGTGTGCTGGCACTCCAGCTACGGGTCAGTGTGTGAGGTGAGTGTGCTGGCACTCCAGCTACGGGCACTTTGTATTGTGTCAGTGTGTGAGGTGAGTATGCTGGCACTCCAGCTACGGGCACTTTGTATTGTGTCAGTGTGTGAGGTGAGTGTGCTGGCACTCCAGCTACGGGCACTTTGTATTGTGTTGTGTGAGGTGAGTGTGTGGCACTCCAGCTACGGGCACTTTGTATTGTGTCAGTGTGTGAGGTGAGTGTGCTGGCACTCCAGCTACGGGCACTTTGTATTGTGTCAGTGTGTGAGGTGAGTGTGCTGGCACTCCAGCTACGGGCACTTTGTATTATGTCAGTGTGTGAGGTGAGTGTGCTGGCACTCCAGCTACGGGCACTTTGTATTGTGTCAGTGTGTGAGGTGAGTGTGCTGGCACTCCAGCTACGGGCACTTTGTATTGTGTCAGTGTGTGAGGTGAGTGTGCTGGCACTCCAGCTACGGGCAGTTTGTATTGTGTCAGTGTGTGAGGTGAGTGTGCTGGCACTCCAGCTACAGGCACTTTGTATTGTGTCAGTGTGTGAGGTGAGTGTGCTGGCACTCCAGCTACGGGCACTTTGTATTGTGTCAGTGTGTGAGGTGAATGTGCTGGCACTCCAGCTACGGGCACTTTGTATTGTGTCAGTGTGTGAGGTGAGTATGCTGGCACTCCAGCTACGGGCACTTTGTATTGTGTCAGTGTGTGAGGTGAGTGTGCTGGCACTCCAGCTACGGGCACTTTGTATTGTGTCAGTGTGTGAGGTGAGTATGCTGGCACTCCAGCTACGGGCACTTTGTATTGTGTCAGTGTGTGAGGTGAGTGTGCTGGCACTCCAGCTACGGGCACTTTGTATTGTGTCAGTGTGTGAGGTGAGTATGCTGGCACTCCAGCTACGGGCACTTTGTATTGTGTCAGTGTGTGAGGTGAGTATGCTGGCACTCCAGCTACGGGCACTTTGTATTGTGTCAGTGTGTGAGGTGAGTATGCTGGCACTCCAGCTACAGGCACTTTGTATTGTGTCAGTGTGTGAGGTGAGTGTGCTGGCACTCCAGCTACAGGCACTTTGTATTGTGTCAGTGTGTGAGGTGAGTGTGCTGGCACTCCAGCTACGGGCACTTTGTATTGTGTCAGTGTGTGAGGTGAGTGTGCTGGCACTCCAGCTACGGGCACTTTGTATTGTGTCAGTGTGTGAGGTGAGTGTGCTGGCACTCCAGCTACGGGCACTTTGTATTGTGTCAGTGTGTGAGGTGAGTGTGCTGGCACTCCAGCTACAGGCACTTTGGACTGTGTCAGTGTGTGAGGTGAGTGTGCTGGCACTCCAGCTACGGGCACTTTGGACTGTGTCAGTGTGTGAGGTGAGTGTGCTGGCACTCCAGCTACGGGCACTTTGTATTGTGTCAGTGTGTGAGGTGAGTGTGCTGGCACTCCAGCTACGGGCACTTTGTATTGTGTCAGTGTGTGAGGTGAGTGTGCTGGCACTCCAGCTACGGGCACTTTGTATTGTGTCAGTGTGTGAGGTGAGTGTACTGGCACTCCAGCTACGGGCACTTTGTATTGTGTCAGTGTGTGAGGTGAGTGTACTGGCACTCCAGCTACGGGCACTTTGTATTGTGTCAGTGTGTGAGGTGAGTGTGCTGGCACTCCAGCTACGGGCACTTTGTATTGTGTCAGTGTGTGAGGTGAGTGTGCTGGCACTCCAGCTACGGGCACTTTGTATTGTGTCAGTGTGTGAGGTGAGTGTGCTGGCACTCCATCTACGGGCACTTTGTATTGTGTCAGTGTGTGAGGTGAGTGTACTGGCACTCCAGCTACGGGCACTTTGTATTGTGTCAGTGTGTGAGGTGAGTGTACTGGCACTCCAGCTACGGGCACTTTGTATTGTGTCAGTGTGTGAGGTGAGTGTGCTGGCACTCCAGCTACGGGCACTTTGTATTGTGTCAGTGTGTGAGGTGAGTGTGCTGGCACTCCAGCTACGGGCACTTTGGACTGTGTCAGTGTGTGAGGTGAGTGTGCTGGCACTCCAGCTACGGAACACCTTCAGTGTGTGAGGTGAGTGTGCTGGCACTCCAGCTACGGAACACCTTCAGTGTGTGAGGTGAGTGTACTGGCACTCCAGCTACGGAACACCTTCAGTGTGTGAGGTGAGCATGCTGGCACTCCAGCTACGGGACACCTTCAGTGTGTGAGGTGAGCATGCTGGCACTCCAGCTACGGGACACCTTCAGTGTGTGAGGTGAGCATGCTGGCACTCCAGCTACGGGACACCTTCAGTGTGTGAGGTGAGCATGCTGGCACTCCAGCTACGGGACACCTTCAGTGTGTGAGGTGAGTGTGCTGGCACTCCAGCTACGGAACACCTTCAGTGTGTGAGGTGAGCATGCTGGCACTCCAGCTACGGGACACCTTCAGTGTGTGAGGTGAGTGTGCTGGCACTCCAGCTACGGGACACCTTCAGTGTGTGAGGTGAGTGTGCTGGCACTCCAGCTACGGGACACCTTCAGTGTGTGAGGTGAGCATGCTGGCACTCCAGCTACGGGACACCTTCAGTGTGTGAGGTGAGTGTGCTGGCACTCCAGCTACGGGCACTTTGTATTGTGTCAGTGTGTGAGGTGAGCATGCTGGCACTCCAGCTACGGGACACCTTCAGTGTGTGAGGTGAGCATGCTGGCACTCCAGCTACGGGACACCTTCAGTGTGTGAGGTGAGTGTGCTGGCACTCCAGCTACAGGCACTTTGTATTGTGTCAGTGTGTGAGGTGAGTGTACTGGCACTCCAGCTACGGGCACTTTGTATTGTGTCAGTGTGTGAGGTGAGTATGCTGGCACTCCAGCTACGGGCACCTTGTATTGTGTCAGTGTGTGAGATGAGTGTGCTGGCACTCCAGCTACGGGCACTTTGTATTGTGTGAGTGTGTGAGGTGCGTGTGATGGCACTCCAGCTACGGGCACTTTGTATTGTGTCAGTGTGTGAGGTGAGTGTACTGGCACTCCAGCTACGGGCACTTTGTATTGTGTCAGTGTGTGAGGTGAGTGTGCTGGCACTCCAGCTACGGGCACCTTGTATTGTGTCAGTGTGTGAGATGAGTGTGCTGGCACTCCAGCTACGGGCACTTTGTATTGTGTCAGTGTGTGAGGTGAGTGTGCTGGCACTCCAGCTACGGGCACTATGTATTGTGTCAGTGTGTGAGGTGAGTGTGCTGGCACTCCAGCTACAGGCACTTTGTATTGTGTCAGTGTGTGAGGTGAGTGTGCTGGCACTCCAGCTATGGGCACTTTGTATTGTGTCAGTGTGTGAGGTGAGTGTGCTGGCACTCCAGCTACGGGCACTTTGTATTGTGTCAGTGTGTGAGGTGAGTGTGCTGGCACTCCAGCTATGGGCACTTTGTATTGTGTCAGTGTGTGAGGTGAGTGTGCTGGCACTCCAGCTACGGGCACTTTGTATTGTGTCAGTGTGTGAGGTGAGTGTGCTGGCACTCCAGCTACGGGCACTTTGCATTGTGTGTGTGAGGTGAGTGTGCTGGCACTCCAGCTACGGGCACTTTGTATTGTGTGTGTGAGGTGAGTGTGCTGGCACTCCAGCTACGGGCACTTTGCATTGTGTGTGTGAGGTGAGTGTGCTGGCACTCCAGCTACGGGCACTTTGTATTGTGTGTGTGAGGTGAGTGTGCTGGCACTCCAGCTACGGGCACTTTGCATTGTGTGTGTGAGGTGAGTGTGCTGGCACTCCAGCTACGGGCACTTTGTATTGTGTCAGTGTGTGAGGTGAGTGTGCTGGCACTCCAGCTACGGCACAGCTTCAGTGTGAGGTGAGTATGCTGGCACTCCAGCTACGGCACAGCTTCAGTGTGAGGTGAGTGTGCTGGCACTCCAGCTACGGGACACCTTCAATGTGTGAGGTGAGTGTGCTGGCACTCCAGCTACGGCACACCTTCAGTGTGTGAGGTGAGTGTGCTGGCACTCCAGCTATGGCACACCTTCAGTGTGTGAGGTGAGTGTGCTGGCACTCCAGCTACGGCACACCTTCAGTGTGTGAGGTGAGTGTGCTGGCACTCCAGCTACGGGACACCTACAGTGTGTGAGGTGAGTGTGCTGGCACTCCAGCTACGGCACACCTTCAGTGTGTGAGGTGAGTGTGCTGGCACTCCAGCTACGGCACACCTTCAGTGTGTGAGGTGAGTGTGCTGGCACACCAGCTACGGCACACCTTCAGTGTGTGAGGTGAGTGTGCTGGCACTCCAGCTACGGCACACCTTCAGTGTGTGAGGTGAGTGTGCTGGCACTCCAGCTACGGCACACCTTCAGTGTGTGAGGTGAGTGTACTGGCACACCAGCTACGGCACACCTTCAGTGTGTGAGGTAAGTGTGCTGGCACTCCAGCTACGGCACACCTTCAGTGTGTGAGGTGAGTGTGCTGGCACACCAGCTACGGCACACCTTCAGTGTGTGAGGTGAGTGTACTGGCACACCAGCTACGGCACACCTTCAGTGTGTGAGGTGAGTGTGCTGGCACTCCAGCTACGGCACACCTTCAGTGCGTGAGGTGAGTGTACTGGCACTCCAGCTACGGGACACCTTCGGTGTGTTACGTGAGTGTACTGGCACTCCAGCTACGGCACACCTTCAGTGTGTGAGGTGAGTGTACTGGCACTCCAGCTACGGGACACCTTCGGTGTGTTACGTGAGTGTACTGGCACTCCAGCTACGGCACACCTTCAGTGCGTGAGGTGAGTGTACTGGCACTCCAGCTACGGGACACCTTCGGTGTGTTACGTGAGTGTACTGGCACACCAGCTACGGCACACCTTCAGTGTGTGAGGTGAGTGTGCTGGCACTCCAGCTACGGGACACCTACAGTGTGTGAGGTGAGTGTGCTGGCACTCCAGCTACGGCACACCTTCAGTGTGTGAGGTGAGTGTGCTGGCACTCCAGCTACGGCACACCTTCAGTGTGTGAGGTGAGTGTGCTGGCACTCCAGCTACGGCACACCTTCAGTGTGTGAGGTGAGTGTGCTGGCACTCCAACTACGGCACACCTTCTTTGTGTGAGGTGAGTGTACTGGCACTCCAGCTACGGAACACCTTCAGTGTGTGAGGTGAGTGTACTGGCACTCCAGCTACGGAACACCTTCAGTGTGTGAGGTGAGTGTGCTGGCACTCCAGCTACGGCACACCTTCAGTGTGTGAGGTGAGTGTACTGGCACTCCAGCTACGGCACACCTTCAGTGTGTGAGGTGAGTGTGCTGGCACTCCAGCTACGGCACACCTTCAGTGTGTGAGGTGAGTGTGCTGGCACTCCAGCTACGGCACACCTTCAGTGTGTGAGGTGAGTGTACTGGCACTCCAGCTACGGCACACCTTCAGTGTGTGAGGTGAGTGTACTGGCACTCCAGCTACGGCACACCTTCAGTGTGTGAGGTGAGTGTACTGGCACTCCAGCTACGGCACACCTTCATTGTGTGAGGTGAGTGTACTGGCACTCCAGCTACGGAACACCTTCATTGTGTGAGGTGAGTGTGCTGGCACTCCAGCTACGGCACACCTTCAGTGTTTGAGGTGAGTGTACTGGCACTCCAGCTACGGCACACCTTCAGTGTGTGAGGTGAGTGTACTGGCACTCCAGCTACGGCACACCTTCAGTGTGTGAGGTGAGTGTACTGGCACTCCAGCTACGGCACACCTTCAGTGTGTGAGGTGAGTGTGCTGGCACTCCAGCTACGGCACACCTTCAGTGTGTGAGGTGAGTGTACTGGCACTCCAGCTACGGCACACCTTCATTGTGTGAGGTGAGTGTGCTGGCACTCCAGCTACGGCACACCTTCACTGTGTGAGGTGAGTGTGCTGGCACTCCAGCTACGGCACACCTTCATTGTGTGAGGTGAGTGTGCTGGCACTCCAGCTACGGCACACCTTCATTGTGTGAGGTGAGTGTGCTGGCACTCCAGTGTGCTGGCACTCCAGCTACGGCACACCTTCACTGTGTGAGGTGAGTGTGCTCGCACTCCAGCTACGGCAGACCTTCAGTGTGTGAGGTGAGTGTACTGGCACTCCAACTACGGCACACCTTCAGTGTGTGAGGTGAGTGTACTGGCACTCCAGCTACGGCACACCTTCAGTGTGTGAGGTGAGTGTGCTGGCACTCCAGCTACGGCAGACCTTCAGTGTGTGAGGTGAGTGTACTGGCACTCCAGCTACGGCACACCTTCAGTGTGTGAGGTGAGTGTACTGGGACTCCAGCTACGGCACACCTTCAGTGTGTGAGGTGAGTGTACTGGGACTCCAGCTACGGCACACCTTCAGTGTGTGAGGTGAGTGTACTGGCACTCCAGCTACGGCACACCTTCAGTGTGTGAGGTGAGTGTACTGGCACTCCAGCTACGGCACACCTTCAGTGTGTGAGGTGAGTGTACTGGGACTCCAGCTACGGCACACCTTCAGTGTGTGAGGTGAGTGTACTGGCACTCCAACTACGGCACACCTTCAGTACTAACTGTCGTCTGGTAAGGAATTATGTAATGCAAAATTTAATGTCACTTTGACCGTACTTTAAATATTAATAATAATAATAATAATAATAATAATAATAATAATATCAAAATATAAGATTAATAAAGTGCCAGTTAGTTTATTAAAATGCTTTATTACTTTATTATTAAAATAATATGGATGCATAACAGACAACAAAGACAGTAATAAATAGAACAATAAATAAAACAATAAACAGAACAATAAAAAGAGCAATAAACAGAGCAATAAATAGAACAATAAATAGAACAATAAATAGAACAATAAATAGAACAAAAAATAGAATAATAAATGAAGTCTAGCATAACAAATACCTTAAAATTTTATCACAATCCATGCTGAGCCTGGGCCAGGTACACCACACCCTGGGCCAGGTACACCACACCCTGGGCCAGGTACACCACTCCCTGGGCCAGGTACACCACACCCTGGGCCAGGTACACCACTCCCTGGGCAAGGTACACCACACCCTGGGCCAGGTACACCACACCCTGGGCCAGGTACACCACACCCTGGGCCAGGTACACCACTCCCTGGGCAAGGTACACCACACCCTGGGCCAGGTACACCACACCCTGGGCCAGGTACACCACACCCTGGGCCAGGTACACCACACCCTGGGCCAGGTACACCACACCCTGGGCCAGGTACACCACACCCTGGGCCAGGTACACCACACCCTGGGCCAGGTACACCACACCCTGGGCCAGGTACACCACACCCTGGGCCAGGTACACCACACCCTGGGCCAGGTACACCACACCCTGGGCCAGGTACACCACACCCTGGGCCAGGTACACCACACCCTGGGCCAGGTACACCACACCCTGGGCCAGGTACACCACACCCTGGGCCAGGTACACCACACCCTGGGCCAGGTACACCACACCCTGGGCCAGGTACACCACACCCTGGGCCAGGTACACCACACCCTGGGCCAGGTACACCACACCCTGGGCCAGGTACACCACACCCTGGGCCAGGTACACCACACCCTGGGCCAGGTACACCACACCCTGGGCCAGGTACACCACACCCTGGGCCAGGTACACCACACCCTGGGCCAGGTACACCACACCCTGGGCCAGGTACACCACACCCTGGGCCAGGTACACCACACCCTGGGCCAGGTACACCACACCCTGGGCCAGGTACACCACACCCTGGGCCAGGTACACCACACCCTGGGCCAGGTACACCACACCCTGGGCCAGGTACACCACACCCTGGGCCAGGTACACCACACCCTGGGCCAGGTACACCACACCCTGGGCCAGGTACACCACACCCTGGGCCAGGTACACCACACCCTGTGCCAGGTACACCACACCCTGAGCCAGATACACCACACCCTGGGCCAGGTACACCACACCCTGGGCCAGGTACACCACACCCTGGGCCAGGTACACCACACCCTGGGCCAGGTACACCACACCCTGGGCCAGGTACACCACACCCTGGGCCAGGTACACCACACCCTGGGCCAGGTACACCATACCCTGGGCCAGGTACACCACACCCTGGGCCAGGTACACCACACCCTGAGCCAGATACACCACACCCTGGGCCAGGTACACCACTCACTGGGCAAGGTACACCACACCCTGGGCCAGGTACACCACACCCTGGGCCAGGTACACCACACCCTGGGCCAGGTACACCACACCCTGGGCCAGGTACACCATACCCTGGGCCAGGTACACCACACCCTGGGCCAGGTACACCACACCCTGGGCCAGGTACACCACACCCTGGGCCAGGTACACCACACCCTGGGCCAGGTACACCACACCCTGAGCCAGATACACCACACCCTGGGCCAGGTACACCACTCCCTAGGCCAGGTACACCACACCCTGTGCCAGGTCCACCACACCCTGGGCCAGGTCCACCACACCCTGGGCCAGGTACACCACACCCTGGGCCAGGTACACCACACCCTGGGCCAGGTACACCACACCCTGGGCCAGGTACACCACACCCTGGGCCAGGTACACCACACCCTGTGCCAGGTCCACCACACCCTGGGCCAGGTCCACCACACCCTGGGCCAGGTACACCACACCCTGGGCCAGGTACACCACACCCTGGGCCAGGTACACCACACCCTGGGCCAGGTACGCCACACCCTGGGCCAGGTACACCACACCCTGGGCCAGGTACACCACACCCTGGGCCAGGTACACCACACCCTGGGCCAGGTACACCACACCCTGGGCCAGGTACACCACACCCTGGGCCAGGTACGCCACACCCTGGGCCAGGTACACCACACCCTGGGCCAGGTACACCACACCCTGGGCCAGGTACACCACACCCTGGGCCAGGTACACCACACCCTGGGCCAGGTACACCACACCCTGGGCCAGGTACACCACACCCTGGGCCAGGTACACCACACCCTGGGCCAGGTACACCACACCCTGAGCCAGATACACCACACCCTGGGCCAGGTACACCACTCCCTGGGCAAGGTACACCACACCCTGGGCCAGGTACACCACACCCTGGGCCAGGTACACCACACCCTGGGCCAGGTACACCACACCCTGGGCCAGGTACACCACACCCTGGGCCAGGTACACCACACCCTGGGCCAGGTACACCACACCCTGGGCCAGTTATACCACACCCTTGGCCAGGTACACCACATCCTGGGCCAGGTACACCACACCCTGGGCCAGGTACACCACACCCTGGGCCAGGTACACCACACCCTGGGCCAGGTACACCACGCCCAGGGCCAGGTACACCACACCCTGGGACAGGTACACCACACCCTGGGCGAGGTACACCACACCCTGGGCCAGATACACCACACCCTGGGCCAGGTCCACCACCCCCTGGGCCAGGTACACCACACCCTGGGCCAGGTACACCACACCCTGGGCCAGGTACACCACACCCTGGGCCAGGTACACCACACCCTGGGCCAGGTACACCACACCCTGGGCCAGGTACACCACACCCTGGGCCAGGTACACCACACCCTGGGCCAGGTACACCACACCCTGGGCCAGGTACACCACACCCTTGGCCAGGTACAACACACCCTTGGCCAGGTACACCACACCCTGGGCCAGGTACACCACGCCCTGGGCCAGGTACACCACACCCTGGGCCAGGTACACCACACCCTGGGCCAGGTACACCACGCCCAGGGCCAGGTACACCACACCCTGGGCCAGGTACACCACACCCTGGGCGAGGTACACCACACCCTGGGCCAGGTACACCACACCCTGGGCCACGTCCACCACACCCTGGGCCAGGTACACCACACCCTTGCCAGGTACACCACACCCTGGGCCAGGTACCCCACACCCTGGGCCAGGTACACCACGCCCAGGGCCAGGTACACAACGCCCTGGGCCAGGTACACCACACCCTGGGCGAGGTACACCACACCCTGGGCCAGATACACCACACCTTGGGCCAGGTACACGACACCCTGGGCCAGGTACACCACACCCTGGGCCAGGTACACCACACCCTGGGCGAGGTACACCACACCCTGGGCCAGATACACCACACCTTGGGCCAGGTACATCACACCCTGGGCCAGGTACACCACACCCTGGGCTAGGTACACCACACCCTGGGCCAGGTACACCACACCCTGGGTGAGGTACATCACACCCTGGGCCAGATACACCACACCTTGGGCCAGGTACATCACACCCTGGGCCAGGTACTCCACACCCTGGGCTAGGTACACCACATTGCCTGGGCCATGTACACCACACCCTGGGCGAGGTACACCACACCCTGAGCCAGGTACACCACATTGCCTGGGCCAGGCACACCACAACCTAAGCCAGGTACACTACATTGCATGTGCCAGGTGTACCACAGCCTAGGCCAGATATACCACAACTTGGGCCAGGTACACCACAGCTTGGGCCAGATACACCACACTGCCTAGGCCAGATACACCACACTTCCTGGGTCAGATACATCACACTGCCCGAGCCAGGTACACCACACTTCCTGGGTCAGATACGTCACACTGCCTGAGCCAGGTACACCACACCCTGAGCCAGGTACATCACACTGCCCGAGCCAGGTACACCACACTTCCTGGGTCAGATACATCACACTGCCTGAGCCAGGTACACCACACTGCCTGAGCCAGGTACATCACACTGCCTTGGGCAGATATACCACAGCTTGGACCAGATACACCATACTGGCTGGGCCAGATACACCATACTTCTTGGGCCAGATACACCACACTGCCTGGGCCAGATGTACCACAGCTTGGGCCAGATACACCATACTGCCTAGGCCAGATACACCACACTGCCTGGGTTAGATACACCATACTGCCTGGGCCAGATACATCAAGGATCTTAGATCAAATCTGTTTATCTTCAGTTCTCAGCAGCACCACGTTCTAAACCTGACAAGATCACATTATTATACTGTGATATCGAGTGAAGGGAAAACAATGATCACAATCACTAACTGATGCTCAGAGGAACAGCCCCTTAATGGGTGTGTTGGAGGCAGTCCTGGGTAGTAAACAGTTAACAGCAATACATATGTAAATTTGGTCACCTCCGTGGTTTTTTATGTGAGTTAAGAACTCTGCTGTATGATGAATGTTGAGTTAGACAAAATAATCATTCTACAGAGCTTATTAAAACTGTTGTCATCTTAGATATCGTTACGATTCACAACACAGTACTTTATTTTTCTCAGTATATATAAACAATAAGTTTACATCATGCATCAAACAGTCAAATAATCGATATGAAATTATCTGTAGTTCAAGAGGACTTACAGAATCTCACTAACATAGTAATGCTAAATTGTGTCTAATACGCTTTCAGCTTAGATACAAACTGCTAGAGCTATTAAGTATTTCTCTTTCTAATTATTATTATTATTACTATTTTTATTTTCACAAAAAGATACTATACCCACATGGCTATAACATCGCTAGTGTGTACTAAATGTAACTAATTAGTGATTATAACAGTAAGAACATTTCCCTGATGTTCATGATCTCACACGGTAATCAGAAGACACTGCATCATTCACCGTGAGTCTCATTGATCATGAAAAACGTTATCATCCTTATCACTGCTGTACATACTGTAGTATCCTGGTTTTCTCTCTCCCGTGGTAAGCTCCATGATGTGTGCCATCGTGTATGCCATATCATCCGAACTTGTCTCCTCACTCATATTTGATTCGTACTTGATGCCAGCCGATTGCGGTGTCTTCATTTGTTCGTAGGTCTGATATTTGATGAGCGGGATGATCACCGACAGGAAACTAATGAGACCGAACAACACCAAGATGCCCGAATATACCCAGGTGTAGCAGGCTAAGGAGGCGTTGACATTGCTATTTAGGGTGAATGATGATCCAAAGAATCGAAAGCTCTCCTCTTGAGACCATGGCAACGTCGACATCCTATCTTGTGTATCGCCTTCAAGGTTAGCTGGCAGTTTAGTGTCTACGACGCTGGAAGCGTGGTCATCTTGGGGCTGGATGTGCTGGTTAGCCTGTGGAAATGATGGAGAAGAAGATGAAGAGTCCATCCAAAAGATGTTGCTCTTGAAGGCACTTCTTGGGTCCTTCTTATTCCCTTGTTCGTTTTCTCTGATGAGCCAGAGATGTACAAGTTCTTCAGGTCCCACCTCGGATTCTCCACCATTTATAATGTAATGCTGTATATCCCAAAGTCACAAGATGACATGGGATGACAGAGGCTTGAAAAGATACTTATTAGAGATGTACCCATTATGTGCCTCTGTAATCTTTTGACTACGACCCACAGGATGGGTATGGGGTGCATAATAAAGATATTAAACTAACTCAGTGATGCATAATAATAATGGTAATCCTCCACTGGCTTACATTATAAATGCAAGTGACTATGGTATAAAAGAAGCAAATACAAGCTTACTTAAATTTTACAGTCACATTGACATCTAGTATTATTTATTCCTAGAACATTACAAAATAACTCGTTATAATTTATACAGGAAAGTTACGTTAATTCGTACAATTTAGAACAAATTAATAATATATTAATACAAAATTGAAAGTATTTGTCATGTCCTGCCAATGTTTATGAAGATCTTACAAGTGTCCCCTGAAACTAAACTAAAAAAGTCAGTTACCTGAGAGATTTTTACACACTATGACGGGCAGCTACCTTGTTAAGACAGTAGGATGAAATACTTAAAAGTGGATTGTATTTGCAGGGTGACGGCAAAATGGGAGTAAGCAGTGCAGGACCAAGCTAGCAAAGGTGAGACAGGAAGATGGCACCGTCCATACACTGTGAGGTAAGACCCAAGGCTGTGTGGGCCAGGTCAGTGTTGTTGTGTGACGTATGTGAGAATGATGCTATGACGGTTAGAGAGCTCGAGTGTCAGTGGTGATGCGCTCAATATAAGAGCTATGGTAAGTGCGCGTCCACGATCTATTATGGCAAATGTGAGAGTATGTTATGGGTGAGAGAGATCGGTGAAATAGGCGAGGCTGGAGAGGGTGAGTGTCGGTGTTCAGGCGAGGAAAGACTCTACGTAATGCACTGCACGACTGAGGACCCTCCTCACCAACACGGCCGCTCGGTCTTGTGCCTGTTGGAGGAGAGAACGGTGAGGAAGGTACATCAACTGCAGAAACAGAGGGGCGAGGTAAGATGCTTAATTAATATAACAGCAGTCTGATTGAACAGACACCAGGTCAGAATAGTGGACGGAAAACAGAGCCATCACCACTCCTTGTGCTCCCCCATGAATGTAATAATAATAATAATAATAATAATAATAATAATAATAATAATAATAATAATAATAATAATAATAATAATAATAATAATAACAATAATAGTCCAGTTTAATCAATTCTCTGAAATTTTTCGAAGGGAATTTTGATAACTGTTTATTGTAAGGCAAACGTAGCTATTGGTTTAACATTTAAGAGTGTTAAAGGAACAATTATTAAACTAACACTGCCATCACGTAAGATGATTTTATGTCATGCTCCATCACAGAGGTTGTGTATCATTCATGAGGTTATGAAAATTGTGAAGCTGAGATAGGAGACTTCAGGAGGGCGACGATATCATCAAATATTTCACTATGAGTAAGCAGAGTTTATCAGAGGAAACTTACAAATATCAACATTATGAAGTGAAACTTTACTAATAGGTTATAATACTGTACAACTAGAAGACTGGTAGGAGTCGGGAAGAATGAGGCGCATTAGAGCACATATCTGCACACCTCCGACTGTGGCAGTCATAAATATAGCAATAAAACAATGGAATTTCTATTCATTATTACTGCCAGACCACACTCGTAATCTTAATATATTTCAGCCTTCAAGAAATTTTCCCCCTATATTTAGTTTTTAAATTAACGTGAATAATGTGGGCCAGCCATCAGCAGGAGATGAGTTACGTTGATACTTGGGAAGCTGAGGTGCCGTCCCTAGCGGTAGTCGCCCCACTTTTCTCACATTCCCGTCAACACTTAAGGGAGTGCCTTGATGCCAGTGAGGGACTCTTCATCCAAGGATCTGGATCTGTTCTCCGACTCATAGGATTGAGCTTGATTAACTCATATTCCCCAGGCATTATAACCCCTAAATTAAATTTACCGAGAATAATGTGTGACTTATCCTGTCATGACTCGTGCAAGAATGTCAGTGTACTTCATGTTTACTCGTGTTACAGCCACTCACACCTCCACTACACCATGGCCCACTACTCAGCTTGATACCAGGTCACTACTACGCCTTCACCCAGGTCACAACTACACCCAGGTCACTACTACACCATCACCCAGGTCACAACTACACCACCCAGGACACTACTTCACCATGACCCAGGTCACAACTACACCACCCAGGTCACTACTGCACCATCACCCAGGTCACAACTACACCCAGGTCACTACTACACCATCACCCAGGTCACAACTACACCGCCCAGGGCACTACTTCATGACCCAGGTCACAACTACACCACCCAGGTCACTACTACACCATCACCCATGTCACAACTACACCACCCAGGTCACTACTACACTATGACCCAGGTCACAACTACACCACCCAGGTCACTACTATACCTTCACCCAGGTCACAAATGCACCCTGGCATACCAACACTACACATCAACCACCGTGACTCCAACAGGTCACTCCCCTTCACTCAAGTGTGACACATGAGCCACCGACTAAAGGAGAGATGTTCTTAGTCTCGTGAAAAGAACATGTAACTAAAATTATTTATATACCATGGACATGCAGTATTTATGCTTGAAAAGCAATGTATTACACTTTAGCTGTAATATATATATATATATATATATATATATATATATATATATATATATATATATATATATATATATATATATATATATATACATATGTATATATATATATATATATATATATATATATATATATATATATATATATATATATATATATATATATATATATATATATATATATATATATATATATATATATATATATATATATATATACATATATATATATATATATATATATATATATATATATATATATATATATATATATATATATATATATATATATATATATATATATATATATATATATATATATCTGACCAGCCGGGCTGTGGCTCGTACGTTGGTTTACGTGCGGCCAGAGGTAATAGCCTGGTTAATCAGGCCCTGATCCGCCACGAGGCCTGGCCACGGTCCGAGCCGCGGGGCGTTGAACCCCGAACCCCCTCCATGTATACTCCTGGTATACTGCTGCAGTCTTGCTCTGCATTACATTTGTAAGTGACCCCTAATTGTAAACTCACATTAACACCTCCATACCTACCTATACCTACATTAACATCCTCCACTATCTGGAAACGTTCACCCTAAGTCTGGTTTTCAATTTAAATGGACATTTACGTGTTATCGTACACTTATATATTCCTACATATTTTGAAACACGTGTATTCACGCACACACACACAAATAGTTGAAAACTCAGATGAGTTATAGGGATATTAGGAAGTATTTCTTCAGCCGTAGAGTTGTCATGACGTGGAAGAATCTGGAGAGTGAAGTAGTGGAGGCAGGATTCATTTATAGTTTTAAGAAGAGGTACGATAAGGCTCTTGGACCCGGGAGGGAGTGGACCTAGTAGTAACTAGCGAAGAGGGGGTGAAGAGCTGTGAATCAACCCCTGTAACCACATGTAAGTGAGTACACACGCACACACACACACACAGGCGGGGCCAGAAGCTATGAATCGACCCCTGCAACCACAACTAGGTGAGTACACACACACACACACACGAGCGGGGTCCCACAGGGGTCAGTCCTAGAACCAGTGCTATTCTTGATATAAGTGAATGACATAGCGGAAGGGATAGACTCAGAAGTGTCCTTATTAGCAGATGATGTGAATTTAATAAGGAGAATTAAATCAGATGAGGACCAGACATTAACCAAATAACTGCTGCGGCATATGGGCGCCTGGCAAACCTGAGATTAGCGTTCCGATACCTCAGTAAGGAATCGTTCAAGACTCTAAACACTGTGTACGTCAGGCCGTACTGGAGTATGTAGCACCAGTTTGGAACCCACACCTGGTCAAGCACGTCAAGAAATTAGAGAAAGTGCAAAGGTTTGCAACAAGGCTGGTTCCTGAGCTAAAGGGATTGTCCTACGAAGAAAGATTAAGGGAAATCGGTCTGACGACACTGGATAACAGGAGGGTCAGGGGTGACATGATAACGACATACAAAATACTGCGTGGAATAGATAAGGTGGACAGAGACAGGTTGTTCCAGAGAGGGGACACAGAAACAAGGGGTCACAATTGGAAGTTGAAGACTCGGATGAGCCAGAGGGATGCTAGGAAGTATTTCTTCAGCCACAGAGTTGTTAGGAAGTGGAATAGTCTGGCAAGTGATGTAGTGGAGGCAGGAACCATACATAGTTTTAAGACGAGGTATTATAAAGCTCATGGAGCAGGGAGAGAGAGAGGACCCAGTAGCGGTCAGTGAAGAGGCGGGGCCAGGAGCTGAATCTCGACCCCTGCAACCACAATTAGGTGAGTACACATACCTTTATTAACCACAAAGTTTTTTCCATACAGTGGATACATTTATTTAATAATTTAATAATTCATGTTAAGCGCTGAGCCTATGTGGGTCATTCAGTGCCAGACAGACTTGGTGGAAGGCTGATCCTCAATCTGCTGAGCGCTTAACAAACGATCTTACTATCTGTACTCGCCTAGTTGTGAATATATTTACTAAGTAAAATCTTTTGCCCACAAAGTGGGCTTTATCAAGGTAATGTGGGTGAGCCTTGTGGTTAGCACAGTCATCTGCTACATCTAAGTTTCATTCACTCCTCCAGTTCTTGACTTAATCAAAATTCTTAAAAATACTATTCTACAAACATTGAGAGTTGATAGTTCTTACGTCGTCTTTCTAGACTCACGAGTTATCCTTCCTTACCCATGTTCTCTCTTTTTTCACTCTTAATTCCTTCCTTCCTTCACTTCTCCGTCCTTCCCATTTCATCTTCAACCTAATAAAATAGCTTTCTCCTTTCTCTTGTTATATCTAACTCCTTTTCTATTCATCAAACTCGCCCCTGACTCACCGTCAGGAAACAGGACAAGTGTTTCCTGACGTGGGCGTCAGTCATATGCTGATCTGCCATGGGAACTTTTGGTCATCTGACAGAGGCTTTCTTACACGGTTCACCCCTTTAAAAATTGAGATTATCGTTAAGGAACTCACCCCAAGTCCATGCTTGGGTTCCTTGGTGGCTGGAGCGATGTAATGCATCACTCTATCTACGAAGCTCCTCAGCATGCCCCTCCAGTCGTAGTCTCGCAGAGGGTACACGTAATCCGTCATCAGCCTCTCCAGGATACCAGGAGTCTGTCCACAACCAGTACAAATTATCGTGAGATACTAATCAAGTTTAGCAAGTTTAGTGCCTGGGGTGGCTTGATGTGTGTGGACAGACTTAAGCTGTGTGGAAATGAGGTTTAGGTTGTGAAGAGGTTTATAGTATACCTTTATAAACCCCACTTATGTACTAACTAGTATGAACTACATAAACCACAGTTATGTACTAACTAGTTTGCACTATATAAACCCCTTATGTACTAAATAGTGTACACGATATATAACCAACTATAAAAATTAGTTGATTGGTTTGGTAGGTCATTTATGTTGAATTTTACTCATACATAGTCAAATAAATATATTTTAATCCTTAAAATAGGAAGGAAAATGAGCAGTTTATATACAACTTTTGGTGTATGTGTGTGTGTGCACACTACCAGACTTGCGTATTACTGGACTGTTGCACCTGTAAGTAAGAGTCATCATAATATTGTATCTATTACAGAACATAATTATTACTGATTGTAAATTTATAATTAATGTCACTAAGTTGATTTATTGGGCTTATAGGCCATCGAGAGTCATGAAGGCTGCGTGTCTCCTGTACACCACCAGTCAAACATACTTTAATCCCTTTAATATATATACTAAGATATATACACCTACATAACCTTGCTTACTAATACTTATCCACGTTATAAATAAATAATTATTCAGTGCGACAATCTAAAAAATCAAACACTTGTTTATTAGAGAAGAAGTGCTACTTGTTGAAGTGAAGGTTCATGTCACCTGCTGGACGGTTGTGGTGGGTTGGCGGTACTCTTTGGAGGGTTGATAGTACTCGTTGGAGGGTTGGTGGTACTCGCTGGAGTGTTGACGGTACTCGTTGGCTGAGACTAGAGTAAAGGCTACCGCCATGACACACATCATCACCAACATCATCACACCTCGACTCATCTTGCTGTGGAAGACACAAACAACATTTAGTACTCTAGTACTTACCGTATTTGGTAATGAGGAACCAAAATCATTCTGCACTACTTCCATACTGTTAATTTATTATTAGTAGCAGTATTGTTATTACTTACATTATTATTATTATTATTATTATTATTATTATTATTATTATTATTATTATTATTATTATTATTATTATTATTATTATTATTATTATTATGTAGTTTACGGAGGTGTCTTGATGCCGGTTAAGGGCTCGTGGTCTAAGCAAGTGAAGCTGCCCTTCTTTTCCTTGGATCAAACATAATTACCTCGCATTTCAAAGCTGCTGTATGGCCTCTCTAGGTTTAGTGCCTCTTATAATAATAATAATAATAATAATAATAATAATAATAATAATAATAATAATAATAATAATAATAGATGTAAGAAACACGATGCGCGTCGTTCGTGTCGATACACTAGTAACATGACAGTTTATTTCATGGTCATTTTCGACATGGACGTTAGTAACGGCTATCTAAACAATTGTCATTGTTCATTGTACACTCGTCTAAGTCCCAGTTTCTCGGCAGATTCCCTCAAAAAACTATTTGCACTTGTTTAATTGACCTCCTGTTTTGAAAATGGTTGTTGTGAGCACAAACCATTGGTGGATCCAGGAGTGATGGAAATTAGGTAAAAACATCCATATGTTGATGGAGTACTTAAGTGCACCACAGCGTGAACCATACTGAGACCTATTTCACGGTGTTTGGGTGTGCTAATTTGCACCACATTTAGTATACCTTCCCCTTGAAAATGCGGAAGTGCATAATTGATCTAAAATTTCTAAATGCTTCAATTACTAGCAGTCTTATTTTCTAAATTCCTTCCCTTCTCCATAAGTGTTCCAGTGTGGTGTGTCTCGGTCCTGACTCTCTCCATCCCTCCCTTCTCTAATGTTGCATCACTTTCAATGTGACAGGGGAACATTGTTTTTATTCTCACGGTGTAACTATCATAGAATAGGGTTGTAGCACATTGATGTATCCAGTTTTATTCCGGATGTTCACTCAATATGTCAAAATTTTTCTTAAAAAAAAAATGCAATGCCTCTTCAACAAGCACTGTCCCTTAAAAAAACAAACAGGTCACAATTAAAAGACTAAATAGCCCTTACTAACTAATAACCTCCTTAGATCCATTGACAGGAAACATACATATGAAAAACAAAACAGAATGGGCTTAATTCCCAAAGAACTACCAAAAAAATGATATAGTACTTCGATATTACTCTGTACTACTAATCTCTCCTTCATTTCGGTATTTGTGCTTGAGGATCTACGGCAAATTACCTAAAAGTAAACCCAATGTTATCCAACAGAAATCAGCTATTAGAATGATCACCCATTCAAGTTCCAGACAACAACAACAACAACCCCCTCCCTCCCCACTACTTAAGTTTCAACTTATGAACATGCTACACATCCATATTTACCACTGTGCACTTATATATATATATATATATATATATATATATATATATATATATATATATATATATATATATATATATATATGCAAGGAATTCGCTTCAGCCAGAGATCAGTGTTTATATATATATATATATGCAAGGAATTCGCTTCAGCCAGAGATCAGTGTTTATATATATATATATATATATATATATATATATATATATATATATATATAGTGCCGAATAGGCAGAACTTGCGATCTTGGCTTAAATAGCAACGCTCATCTTGCCATATAAGACAAGTGAAAATTTGTGTATGCAATAATTTCGCCAAAATCATTCTGAATCTAACGAAAAAAATATATTTCACTGTGTTTGTTTAGTATTAAATTACTGTAAACGAATCTAAAATATATTTAGTTGGGTTAGGCTAAAATAAATTGCTCTTGTTATAATAAGGTTAGGTAAGTTTTCTAAGATTCTTTTGGTGCAAAATTAAAAATTTTGGAGGTTTTGTGGGCGAGGGGCTTGGACTTCCAGCAAGCGTGCATGAGCGTGTTAGATAGGAGTGAATGGAGACGAATGATACTTGGGACCTGACGATCTGTTGGAGTGTGAGCAGGGTAATATTTAGTGAAGGGATTCAGGGAAACCGGTTATTTTCATATAGTCGGACTTGAGTCCTGGAAATGGGAAGTACAATGTCTGCACTTTAAAGGAGGGGTTCGGGATATTGGCAGTTTGGAGGGATATGTTGTGTATCTTTATACGTATATGCTCTAAACTGTTGTATTCTGAGCACCTCTGCAAAAGCAGTGATAATGTGTGAGTGTGGTGAAAGTGTTGAATGATGATGAAAGTATTTTCTTTTTGGGGATTTTCTTTCTTTTTTGGGTCACCCTGCCTCGGTGGGAGACGGCCGACTGGTTGAAAATATATATATATATATATATTTATATATATATATTTATATTTATATATATTTATATATATACAAATATATATATTTATATATATACAAAAATATATATTTATATATATACAAAAATATATATTTATATATATACAAATATATATATTTATATATATACAAAAATATATATTTATATATATACAAAAATATATATTTATATATATACAAATATATATATTTATATATATATATATATATATATAACACTCTTTGGTATACCTTTTCAGAGACTTCATGAAAATAAAGGGGCATAAAATTTGGAACTCCCTTCTAAATGCAAAAAATTTCTCCTGCCACCAACTTCAAGAATATTGTCAGAAACCACCTCCTAAATCTGACTTAAACTCGATTTGGACAATTTATGTTTAGGCCTCACATATCATTAGCAACCCCTTGATCCAAATATTAGAATTCGTGCCGATGTTCACACGATCACCAATCTGTTTCAACATATATTAACCAAACTGTCATAATCAAATTGTCACAGTGTTTAAATGTTAAATATGACAAACAGTAACTTTCTATACTTGTCTCATTGTCTAGTTATTGTAAGTAATTTTAAGGCTGTCCTAAATGCTCTGCATAGTAAGGGACTTTCTGCAATGCAGTTTATACCCAGATATCAATTATATACTATACTCCATTTTACAGGAATAAATTAGTTATGTTTGTGTGAGATAGTGGTTGTTGCTGGTGTATCTATGGATGTTTATCCTACCTCCCAAACACTCCAGTCATGAATTACCTAACACTTCATCATTCCCTAAATTTCAGTGTGTTAGATCTTAACGGGTTTAGCACTTGTTCATGAATAAATCATACCCTGCTCTGTAGGTTACTTTTTATCTTTTACTATTTCAATGATTATACACAAGCAGAATATCGTATATTCATTCCTAAACAATCTATGCTTGTTATCTAATATTCACTCAAACAAATACGATCCAAATGTACCTACCCAAACTTGGAAATAACTTTATAATAGTTATTAATTATTATTATTATTATTATTATTATTATTATTATTATTATTATTATTATTATTATTATTATTATTATTATTATTATTTTATTTTAAAAACGTGCGAGTAATTCAGCAAATTGTTATTAAATGCGCTTTTTCAGTAATTTGAGAAGCGGTGATCAGCGCAAGCACTACACCACAAGCCAGGAACAGTCTGCCAGCTAACCAACCACTCGCATGAGACATAAATATGACCACATTTGTAAGAAGTGTAGTGTGGCTGACACCAGACTGTATCTTCACAAGTAAGCACCTGCTAGCAGGGGTGTGCACCGCCTGGTCTACCATACGTGAGCTATCACATTTTCTACCCTCATTAAAACGGTTAATTTAATAAAAATCAACCCATACACCGAACGCAGAATCTGATCGTGCAATCAAAATATTTCACCAAACGATTGTGACCCTAACAGACATCGAAGCAAGAAGAGAATCTTGGTGCTTAGGCCGTATGCCACCAAGGCAAGGTGACCTAAAAAGAAAAACGAGAGTTTTTCTTTTCAAATTTAGTAATTCTCAGGAAATAAAGTAATAATTACTGGGATATGAGAGATCATGCACCTGCGGTTATGATTACAGAGTAGTTATTTAGCAGCGTATGAGACTTGTTTACTAGAGCAGAAACAAGAACAGCAGACAGTGTGTATACCGAAAGGTGTACAAACACAGCTGCGATCACACACACAGGATATATACAGTATAATGAATCTGTTGGTTGGTTTATTTGGCTTAAAACCTATATAATACACAAGGTTTATTAAGGTTGCATGTCACCTGTATACCATCAGTCAAGGATGCTTTAATACGAATACAGAGAGTAAGTTAACCTTTACGTGTATACATTCTGAGATAATACCCCTCGAAATGCATATACATTTCTATTCTCAGTCCATGCACTTCATGAGATAGACTTTGTATATATTCTGAGATGTATAACCGAATCGTTGCTTACTAGTGTATATACTCTGAGAATTTGCTTTAATAGCACTAAATAAGGGATTCTAAATGAATCGCAACCTTAATGACTCACTTGTAGCCAACAAACTCCAAACATGACAAACTAAATGAGTTAAATATAAGCTCTATTCTATATACAGCAAAGGTATTTTTTATGTAAGCGTACAAGTAGAATATAGCTATAATATCCCTGATGCAACTGAGAGACTTTAACCCTAACAAAATGTGTAGTGGAGAGTCTAAACCCAACAGAATAGGTGTTATAAAGGAGAGATGTAGTGAAGGTGTATTGTGTTCCCTGGTGAGGCGCTAGTCTGCACCTGCTGTGCTTCATGACACACTTGGCTACACTCTCCCCTAAACACCTCACGCTCTCTTCATCCAACTATTCCAGTTTTAAGGTCAGTCTCACAGCTGTTGTTATTACTCTGCTTTTTGTCTAGCGATGATGATGCTACGACGTCATACAAAAAGATATTGACCGAGTTAAAGACGATGTTTGTGTTTCCTCGATTTTCGATAGCTATGTTTGGAACTTTGGAATGTTTTTGTGAAAACAATATAAATAACGTAGTAAATAATATACACATTGATTACTTTTTTTTAATAATTAGAAGAGTAGAGACTGTACAGAAATATTACGAAGCGCAGTATAGTTTTTCCATAAGTACACTTTAAAAAACCTGGAGAATCCCATTTTTGTATAAGATTCGAGGCCGGTATTGTATAGATGTTGCATTGGTACTGCTTTTCGTGGAATTGTATTTTATGACAACATTCAAATGCTATATGTTTTGTTCTAATAAATTATTATGATTTGTTGATTTCCTTTACACTTAGTGTGATTTATGTCTTTAGAGCTTATTCTCATAATCTGTAATTTTTGAATGAATAAATTTGTTTTTACAAATACTTAAATTGTTCCTGATGATGTGATCAAGAACCATCTTAATTTCAGAGCATAATGAAAAGTAATTTCATATATTGAGACTAGTAGTATGAAGACGGACAGATTTCAGGTGGGAAGCTTGAAGGGAGCTCGGTTTTATTCATCAAGTCATTGAGGAAAATGATTCAAGGGACTGCAATAATACTAGGCCATTTTACTCCTCTGGTATTAAATAGTATATTCTTTACCACCCAAATTTTACGTTATCATCGAGTGATATTTGCGGAGTTCGAGGCTTGGCTCCTGTCTGTGCCGCTTGACTTTCTTTGTCAGGCCTTCCTAGTTCCTGGCCTCATGCCATATGATTTCTCTTTAAATTGTGTAATGAAGAATACCAGAAGAGGAGGAAGCGCCATTATTTGCAAATAGGCATTTTTTTCAGATACATTTTTAAGAAAATCTTGCCTTTATCCTCTACAGACAATCCTCATAGTTTTAGAGTCAGCTTTTAGAACTGACGCAATAAGAGCTGCTGAGCCACTAAGAGAGGTTCAATAACTCCCTCAGCTAGCAGTTTGCCTAAAGCCAATTCAATAATTTTCCCTTTAATAAAAAGGAACAGATCTAGTTTTAACGTGTTTGGGAATAGCATCGTTCTTTAAATTAATCATTGTTACAATGCTTGAGATAGATTTATTAAGATCTACGGAAAAATTCTAACATGTCTTCAGTACTGTCCAGTTTACTGATCTTAAAAGACGCATCTAGTCCAGAGAGATAAATGCCTACTCAGAAAATATTTTTAACATAAGTTGTTATTTTTGGAATCAACTACGTATATATAAAAAAGTTGTGTTACTCCTACATCATTGTAGTGTACTCCCACCACAACCTTGCCCAATACCTCATTTGTAAATTATCATAGGCGCTCAACTTCTTGCTACACGGTTCATTGTGCACATTTAATGATTCTGCCCACTCTTTGGACAATGTTGAAATGTAATCCACTATCAATTACAAAAGGGACCTGTTTCTTGTTAAGAACAAAGTAATACTGTTCAGGCATTTATAGCAATTACATTATCTTTTAACACACTTGAATTATCCTCCGCTGAGCTGTTATCCTCTACCACCTTAAATTAACTGTGCTTTTGACAGTGGAGCTATTTGATAGTCATTCTATTCCCTTGACCACTCTATCATCCCTAGCCTTGGGCACTTTCTTGCTAGGGCTACGAAACATTTTTGATGTCTCTCTACACACCTTTTACTAACGTCCTCACTTATTACACAAATCGTATATAAACTCCTTAAATCTGTAGTTTACACTGTTATGAGGAAAATCCACAATGTTTACACCTACGTCTTTAACTTCCTGAACCCGTTTTTCAACAAGTTTTTTTTTTCTAAATTCAAGTTCCTTTCAAAAGTCTGTATTGATGACATACCTTGTAAGTCTGCATATTCCGACGGCCATGAATAACTGGTCCCCAACCCTAGGGCTAAACTGGGTCCCTGAATTACAGTCTTTGTAAAAGCGTACAACTCATGAAACGACTTTCCCCGTCTTTTTTCTTTCTTGAAAAGCCAAGAGACTGCGGTGATACGATGACTTCACAGTGTAATGACCCTTCAGCGACTGCTGGAATTTATTAAGCTCAAATAAATCCCACTGGGACCATTGTAAATAAAACCATAGATGTTTTAATACCCACGCCAACAAAGTAAGTAGCGAAATCATGAGTCAGCACATTATTATCTATATGTTTATACTAATTTGATAGATTACAAGTTTTAGGTAGAATTACTAACCCATGCTAGGCAATTCTTACTCACATCCACCCACATCCAATCATATACCCATCCAACCTATATTTGAAATTTCCCAAAGTTATCGCCCCCCAGTGACGCTACCTGGGAGCGCGTTTCACTCATTTACAACTCTATTGCCAAACTAGCACCTTCCTATATCCTTTATAAATTTAAAGTTGTCCCAGTTGAATTTGTTGCTGCGAGTCCTGTCTTGGTTACTTGCTTTGAGAACAGATTCTATTGTTCTATTTTAATTACTAACACTAGTTAGTTTAATACCTTTGTTATGCACCTCATACCCATCCTGTGGGAAGCAATCACAGGATTACTGACACACATAATTGGTCCGGTGACTGGACCGCAAAGTTTTGATAGCTGAACAAGTTACAGCAGTAATGAACTGTTTACATGTTTATCTGGTCCCAGTCGTAATGAATTATTTATGCAGACATAAATTAGGTCACACACATGCAAAAAAATTAAGTGGTAATACAAACACTAGAACATTTAGTTACTCACTGTTTTAAACATACTCTGTTACGAGCATTATCAAATTTAGACTCTCAGTACTAGCTTGTTATTGTTGTGAATTACAGGGCCTGCACTCTGAAGGAGGAGTGGGGATATTGCAGTTTGAAGGAAGGGGATCGGAATTGTGGTGTCGGCGCTCTTCTGGCAAAACAGTCATTAAAAGGCAAGAAACTATTCAAAATGCATTTTTTGCAGTCCATGTTCATAATTAGTTTCATGTCGGCCAGGAGCGTGAGCAAATTTAGATAAATAGGGCTATTGAATCCTAAGGAAGGAGGAGGGAACGTAGTAGTGCTGGATACATAATCTAAGCCGCTCAAACGTCACCACCGCGGTACGTTAACCCAGCATCAGCGGGATTCTTATAGAGAGTGTGGGTGAATGAAAGGAGATAAAAGAAAGGAACTACAGGTAAATGGTAAAAGTGGAATTCAAGGGATGGAGAGCCATTGTGATGGCATTTTATCCTCTCAAATTTCATATACCTCCCTTCCATACACCACACCACCCCTACTAAGGAGCTTCTCCTCCTGGGACGATGAACTTGTCTTTGCCGCCCTTCCTCCAAGGTTCGAATCCCATTACCCCCGTCTACACTTGTTTTGTTTTGCTTTCATTGTTAAAAACCGTTACAATTTTTTTTGTCTCCATTATGCTTGGTTTTTACCTCTCCCAACAAAACCAAATTTTAGAGTAGCCCCAGCCTTACATCTTAAAAAAAAAAAATGCGTTATTTGATTTATACCTTCTTCCATTCTAAGGCCACGCCTTGTAACCCTTTCGTGCTCATTATTTATACTGTGCGCGTGAGTGAATTTTTTCTAGCAGTATAACAGAATTTCTCTACAAATATGCCTGGTAACCTCTCTCTCCTATCTGGCTACACCCATACTTTAAACTCAGACAAACATCTTATTCTACTCGGCTACACCCAACTGCTACACAGTTAGTTTAGTTTAAGTTAATATGTTTATTATGCACCCCATACCCATCCTGTGGGCGGTAGTCAAAAGATTACAGAGGTACATAATTGGTCCAGGGACTGGACTCCAAAGTTCTGATAGCTGAGCAAGTTACAGAGGTGATGAACTCACAATGACATAGGTAATGAACTCACAATGACATAGGTAATGAACTCACAATTTACAAAGGTAATGAACTCCATGTAGGTCTGGTCACAATCATGACAAGTTACAAAGGTATTTACAGATTACAGAGGTACGTAATGGGTCCAGGGACTGGGCCCCCAAAGTTTTGATAGCTGAACTAGGTACAAAGGTAATGAACTCACAAGTTACAAAGGTAATGAATCCTGTAATAATGGTTACTTACGTTTATACATGGCTACAATCATGAACAAATTATAGTGTAATGAGCAATTCACACTTCCACACCCGGTCACAACTGTAGTGAGTTATTGGTGCAAATATTGATTGTTGAGTCACACACACACACACTCACACACACACACACACACACACACACACACACACACACACACACACACACACACACACACACACACACACACACTGACACTGACACACACACACACACACAAACACACAGCTAAAAGGTATGTCCTACGAGGAGAGGTTAAGGGAAATCAACCTGACGACACTGGAGGACAGGAGAGATTGGGGGGACATGATAACGACATACAAAATACTGAGAGGAATTGACAAGGTAGACAAAGACAGGATGTTCCAGAGACGGGACACAACAACAAGGGGACACAGTTGGAAGTTGAAGACACAGATGAATCACAGGGATGTTAGGAAGTATTTCTTCAGCCACAGAGTAGTCAGCAAGTGAAATAGTTTGGGAAGCGATGTAATGGAGGCAGGATCCATACATAGCTTTAAGCAGAGGTATGATAAAGCTCACGGTTCAGGGAGAGTGACCTGGTAGCGATCAGTGAAGAGGCGGGGCCAGGAGCTTGGACTCGACCCCTGCAACCTCAACTAGGTGAGTACACACACTCATACACAGACTCATACACACACACGCACACGCACTTATACACACACACACACACACACACACACACACACACACACACACACACACACACACACACACACACACACACACACACACACACACAGTTAACACAATGTCAGTAGGTATTAGTTTTTTTTTAGCCCTGTGAAGCATCCGTAGTATTCCTAGCCCTATGAGGGATCAGTAGTATTTCTAGAGTTATGAAGCACATACAGTAATAGCAATATTACTAGATTTGTACAGCTCCTGTAATAAAAAATATTTCCAGACTTGTTCAGCTCTAGCAGGCAATTGCCTAATATTACTTTAAAAGTCTAGAGTTGTGCAGCGTCAGTAGTAATATTTCTAGATGTGCCAAATAAGTTCAAACATTATGGATCCGACCAGGTAAACGATAATCTACACGCATAAGTAAAAACCTTGATCATTATTATATTCATGGGGAGGGCTAAACCCTCAGAGGTTATACCGTGCCTGGCGAATAAGAGGTAACGAAGTTTGAACCAAGTAAGGGAAGGGTATCTCTAATTCCTTTGATCAAGGTCTTTAACAAGCCTTAAGTCACTCTCTTGAAGGATTACTAAATATTCACCCAGTTTAATGCTGCCTTATGAATGCAATTGCAATAAAGATTTTTGTAGTAAGAACAGAAAATAGTTGAGCTAGACTTGTAAGTCATCATTCCTCTGTGTTAGTTACCATTTTGTCCTAGGCACATGTCGATTAGACACTAGGCCTGTTGTATATGAGTACGTGTGTGTGTGTGTGTGTGTGTGTGTGTGTGTGTGTGTGTGTGTGTGTGTGTGTGTGTGTGTGTGTGTGTGTGTGTGTGTGTGTGTGTGTGTGTGTGTGTGTGTGTGTTGGCTCTGTGTGTGTGTCTGTATGTGTCTGTGTGTGTGTCTGAGTGTTGGCTCTGTGTGTGTGTATGTGTGTGTCTGTGTATGCGTGTATGTTGCCTTTATGTGTATATGTTGACTGTGTGTGTATGCTGGCTGTGCGTTATTTGTGCGTGTTGGCTGTGTGGGCTGGAAGTTCACAAGACTTGAAGGCATAATGTTAGTAAGTTCAACTGGGCTTGGGGTTATAGTGAAGGCTAATTAACTATGCTTGAGGTCATAGTGAAAGTTAAGGTCAGTGGCTTGAGGTCACGGTGAGGGCAAGTTCAACTGGGCATGAAGGTATCTTTGTGAGTATTGACGACCACTAGCAGGAGGGAGGCTATCGCGTCCCGTTTTCTCTTGGCTCCAACTACACCATGACGATGCTCCTTTCTTTATTACTAAGTTGAAAGGAATTTCTCCTGAGTTGTTCATCTTCTGACTCAACTCCGTCTTGCTCTTTACAGCTAATATAACAGATCAGTTGAAAATTTACTTTTTTTTTTTTTCTTTAGCGTTTTTAAGTTCAGTGAGGCCCTAGACTATCATTTTTCACGTGGTTATATTCCAGTGTCGGTCATATACTCATTTTCATTTTATTTTTTGTTGATAGCTTAGTGTGGACAGCACCTCGTCCACACTAAGTTATTGACATAACAGAAGTCAGTTCACAGCACCTTGTCCACACTAGGTTACTGACATAACAAAAGTCAGTTCACAGCACCTTGTCCACACTAGGTTACTGACATAACAAAAGTCAGTTCACAGCACCTTGTCCACACTAGGTTACTGACATAACAAAAGTCAGTTCACAGCACCTTGTCCACACTAGGTTACTGACATAACAAAAGTCAGCTCACAGCACCTTGTCCACACTAGGTTGCTGACATAACAAAAGTCAGCTCACAGCACCTTGTCCACACTAGGTTGCTGACATAACAAAAGTCAGTTCACAGCACCGTGTCCACACTAGGTTGCTGACATAACAAAAGTCAGTTCACAGCACCGTGTCCACACTAGGTTGCTGACATAACAAAAGTCAGTTCACAGCACCGTGTCCACACTAGGTTGCTGACATAACAAAAGTCAGTTCACAGCACCGTGTCCACACTAGGTTGCTGACATAACAAAAGTCAGTTCACAGCACCTTGTCCACACTAGGTTACTGACATAACAAAAGTCAGCTCACAGCACCTTGTCCACACTAGGTTGCTGACATAACAAAAGTCAGCTCACAGCACCTTGTCCACACTAGGTTGCTGACATAACAAAAGTCAGTTCACAGCACCGTGTCCACACTAGGTTGCTGACATAACAAAAGTCAGTTCACAGCACCGTGTCCACACTAGGTTGCTGACATAACAAAAGTCAGTTCACAGCACCGTGTCCACACTAGGTTGCTGACATAACAAAAGTCAGTTCACAGCACCGTGTCCACACTAGGTTGCTGACATAACAAAAGTCAGTTCACAGCACCGTGTCCACACTAGGTTGCTGACATAACAAAAGTCAGTTCACAGCACCGTGTCCACACTAGGTTGCTGACATAACAAAAGTCAGTTCACAGCACCGTGTCCACACTAGGTTACTGACATAACAAGTCAGTTCACAGCACCGTGTCCACACTAGGTTGCTGACTTAACAAAAGTCAGTTCACAGCACCGTGTCCACACTAGGTTGCTGACATAACAAAAGTCAGTTCACAGCACCGTGTCCACACTAGGTTACTGACATAACAAGTCAGTTCACAGCACCGTGTCCACACTAGGTTGCTGACATAACAAAAGTCAGTTCACAGCACCGTGTCCACACTAGGTTGCTGACATAACAAAAGTCAGTTCACAGCACCGTGTCCACACTAGGTTGCTGACATAACAAAAGTCAGTTCACAGCACCGTGTCCACACTAGGTTACTGACATAAGTCAGTTCACAGCACCGTGTCCACACTAGGCTATCAACGAGACAGTCAGGTGGTTGTGGTAGATGGAGAATAAACAAGGATTTATCTTACAGCTGAAACTTGGGTCTGGAGCTCAATGCAGCGGTCAAGAATGTGTTGTTGCAGCAACACAAAAGCTGCCGCCTTGATGCCAGCGAGGGGCTCTTGATTAAAAAAAAATGTACATCTCTTTTCTCCTTGAATCGAACCAGATTGCCTCTCGTTCCCCAGGCACTGTATGACCCCCTGTGGGTTTAGCACTTCACATTAATAATAATAATAGTGTTAGGATTAGGATTCTCGTCGTTTGTTTTCTATACACTGATTTACATTTTCCCCCATGCTGATATATATTTCTCTCCATACTGATAGAATTTTTCCCTTGTACTGATAGATTTTTTCCCCTATACGAGGATCAACTGACGCTTTGTCTCCCGCCCCCCTCCCCCCAATTTAGGTAAAAATTTAGTTAATGTAGATTTTAATAACTTAGACTATATTGCTATGTTAGTTTTGGTGTTTAATAAAATATTGGCACTTAAAAAAAATCCTAATTTCATAACTCCGTGGGTAACATGGAGGGAGTTAATAACCTGGTGTTTCATAACAGTTGTTATTCTCTTTGACAACCACGGGTTGAAACCTTACCCATATAATAATAATAATAATAATAATAATAATAATAATAATAATAATAATAATATGGCTGTTTTTTCCTTTGGATTATTATAATAAAAAAGAAGCGCTAAACCACAAGGGCTTTTTCCTTTGGAAAGTCATTTTTTTCTGATGTTTGGGCCCCAGAATTACGAAAATAAATTAGAAAGGGTGCAGATTATTATTATTATTATAATCAAGGGGAAGCGCTAAACCCGGAGGATTATACAGCGCCTGGGGGGGGGGATGTGGAAGGCATTTAGGCTTAATTCGGGGAACTGGAGCACAGATACAATTCCCTAAATCAAGAGCCCCTCACCAACATCAAGGAACCTTCCTTGAGGGGAAAGGGTGCAGAGAGCGGCAAGAAAGTGTCTAAGCACATAACTTGTTCTTCCTTAGCAAATGGAGAATGCAAGATTTCATTTAAAGATTATATACTAAACACATTTAATATTTAGAACTGTTTAAAGTGTAAAGTGATAGATTAAAGCACAACAGCAACATAAAACTCCGAGGTAAACACTGTAACCCAAGATTAAATAGTTTTTCTTGTAAAATTATGGACCAGAATACTGAATATGCAAAAGCAATGATTCTTTAGAACCAGTTAGACAAGAACTTAAAAAATAGGGAATTTAAATGTATATAATATATAGGTGCTGACGACCTAGTGATGATGATGACCAGTTGACCTGGGTTTTATAGTAGTAAACGTGGAGGTAGTGCATGTGGCGGCGTCACAAGTACTTCTACAAGTGCAAATTCAAAACTGCTTCAACTTTTCCCTAATTATAATGTTCATGTACATTTTTTTCTGTTAAACATGATACTCGTTTTTTTTTTTTCAAGCCGGCAGTGTTGCTAGAAGGAAAGGATGACAGGGAGAGGCTGTTATAATAATAATAATAGTAATAGTAATAATAATAATAATAATAATAATAATAATAATAATAATAATAATAATAATAATAATAACAATAATAATAATAATAATAATAATAATAATAATAATAATAATAATAGTAATAATAATAATAATAATAATAATAATAATAACAATAATAATAATAATAATAATAATAATAATAATAATAATAATAATAGTAATAGTAATAATAATAATAACAATAATAATAATAATAATAATAATAATAATAATAATATAATAATAATAATAATAATAATAATAATAATAATAATAGTAATAATAATAGTAATAATAATAAATAATAATAATAATAATAATAATAATAATAATAACAATAACAATAATAATAATAATAATAACAATAACAATAACAACAATAATAATAATAATAATAAGAATAATAATAATAATAATAATAATAATAACAATAACAATAATAATAGTAATAATAATAATAATAATAATAATAATAATAATAATAATAATAATAATAACAATAATAATAATAATAATAATAATAATAATAATAATAATAATAATAATAATAATAATGTAATATAATATATTTACTACCAGTACATGTACAAGGTATACAGTCCTCGCTGACATCACTGACATACTACTAAATAGAAATTCGCTTGTTATGCTGAGCATTCCGGGCAAATTAGGTTAGTTTTGTCCCAGGATGCGACCCACACCAGTCAACTAATACTCAGGTACCCATTTTAAACTGATGGGTGAACAGGAAACACGTCCCTAATATTTTCCAGCCGTACCGGAGGAGATTCGAACCCCGGACCTCAGTGTGTGTGAGCTGAGTGCGATAGCGATCGAGCTACGGGTGGGGCTTGAACCCGCTTGAACCGACGCGTTATCCACTGGCCCAGCTGGGTTCAAGCCCCACCCGTGGTATGGTTTGTTTGCAATCGTGTCACTATGATTTCGTGAGTCATACCTTAATCATCTAGAAAGACTGTAGGGTATTCTGCTGTCAGTCTTTCCCATGTAGATGAATAACATACATGTACAGTACCTTAGATTGTGGAGACGTATCGTCAACCAGTGACTATCAGTGCAATACAGAGAATAACTCTAGACAGTGGAAGACATAAGCAGTAGTTTGATGAATCTGTTGTAGAATGTGGACAACGGTATAGTTGGTGTTGTAGAATGTGGACAACGGTGTAGTTGGTGTTGTAGAATGTGGACAACGGTGTAGTTGGTGTTGTAGAATGTGGACAACGGTGTAGTTGGTGTTGTAGAATGTGGACAACGGTGTAGTTGGTGTTGTAGAATGTGGACAACGGTGTAGTTGTTGTAGAATGTGGACAACGGTGTAGTTGGTGTTGTAGAATGTGGACAACGGTGTAGTTGGTGTTGTAGAATGTGGACAACGGTGTAGTTGGTGTTGTAGAATGTGGACAACGGTGTAGTTGGTGTTGTAGAATGTGGACAACGGTGTAGTTGGTGCTCAGTCCCTCAACCTTGGTGAATCTGTTGATTATTTAATATTCACCAGGACAGAGGATCCTGGCACGGGTTTTAGTCTTGCTACGACCCGTTGGGAATCTATTCGAGACTTTAATGCTGAGGGACTGATAACCTTGAACTACTGTCCACCGTCTCCAGGATTATTTTCTGTATTGTAACGATAAAGTCACCGGTTGGTGAAACTTCTCCATAATGAAGATAGCAATGTTGCACATTGTCTTATTTATCTACTTGTCCATTTTGTATACCCTTAATATACAGCACTCCAGTGAAGTAACTTTCTTGTTTTTTCTTATTTTAGATTAAAGATAAAATAATAGTATCTTACATGTAGTATCTCACTGAGCTGGTGCGCCTCAGTTAACTTGGCTCATCTCAACACATTTTCTTCAGTCTTGTCTGTCAGGAGAAATATGTAAAGTTACGCGGGTTCAGTGAGATATATTAAATAGGAACAACACTCGTGAAAGTATGTTACAACTTTTGTTATACTGAAGGTAGTTTTATCATCGCCAACAGTGGGACATCACAGTTGGCTTGATTGATCACTGTGTGTGGAAAACTTTGTGACTGGTAAATTACCATACCAGGCACCCCACACTTCTTCAAACTCCAGCGACAAACTTTCTCTCCCCGGCATTTCCCTGCGTCTCGCTAGGCAGACACCGCTGTAAAAATGGGGACGCGCCCCTACGTGTCCGGGTACACCCCCAGGAGTATTATTTTGTTCTACACTAGTCTGTTTTTCTCTTAATGTCTGTTCTGTCATTCACTTTGTGTGTCTTTCTCCATACTACTAATTATTTTTTTTATTACTTATCATTTGTTTTGTACTTACATTATCACAGACTTCCTTCTGGTTCCCTTGACATCTGTCTCATTATCTACCATTTCTTTCCTCGTTTTCTCTCCAAAGAGAGAATAACTAAATTATTACTGTCAGTGAAGGCTACGGATCTTCAATAAGAATATTATAACAGGAAATACTAGTGACAAAAAGAAGAAAGCTAATGAACATTTAAGCAACAAAGAGAGGAGGGCAGAGGGCTGTATTACAAAGGGAAGGGGTAGGGGGAAAGCAAAGGGGAGGAAGGAGGGGACTGCTGGGTGTTTGCCAAGTGGGTAAGATGACAGTAACCCACAACTAGCACTACCTTACTGGGGTTATGGTACCGGTGGAGGTGGTGGTTGGCGGTATTGCTTTATTGTGGTACTCTTGCTGGTTGGTATTGCTTGCTTGTAATGCTGGTGGGTGCGTATGGTGGTCGTTGTGGTACTGGTGGTCGTTGTGGTAATGGTGATTGTGGATGGTGGTCGTTGTGGTACTGGTGGTTATATATGGTGGTACTGCTGGTCGTTGTGGTACTGCTGGTCGTTGTGGTACTGCTGGTCGTTGTGGTACTAGTGGTTGTGTATGATGGTCTTTGTGGTACTAGTGGTCGTTGTGGTACTGGTGGTTATGTATGGTGGTACTGCTGGTCGTTGTGGTACTGGTGCTTGTGTACAGTAGTCATTGTGGTACTGGTTATGTATGGTGGTACTGGTGGTCGTGTATGGTGGTCGTTGTGGTACTGGTGCTTGTGTACAGTAGTCATTGTGGTACTGGTTATGTATGGTGGTACTGGTGGTCGTTGTGGTACTGGTGCTTGTGTACAGTAGTCATTGTGGTACTGGTTATGTATGGTGGTACTGGTGGTCGTGTATGGTGGTCGTTGTGGTACTGGTCGTTGTGAATTGTGATTGTTGTGGTACTGGTGGTTGTGTATGGTGGTAGTTGTGGTACTGGTGGTTGTGTATGGTGGTAGTTGTGGTACTGGTGGTTGTGTATGGTGGTCGTTGTGGTACTGGTCGTTGTGAATTGTGATTGTTGTGGTACTGGTGGTTGTGTATGGTGGAAGTTGTGGTACTGGTGGTTGTGTATGGTGGAAGTTGTGGTACTGGTGGTTGTGTATGGTGGAAGTTGTGGTACTGGTGGTTGTGTATGGTGGTAGTTGTGGTACTGGTGGTTGTGTATGGTGGAAGTTGTGGTACTGGTGGTTGTGTATGGTGGAAGTTGTGGTACTGGTGGTTGTGTATGGTGGAAGTTGTGGTACTGGTGGTTGTGTATGGTGGTAGTTGTGGTACTGGTGGTTGTGTATGGTGGTAGTTGTGGTACTGGTGGTTGTGTATGGTGGTCGTTGTGGTACTGGTCGTTGTGAATTGTGATTGTTGTGGTACTGGTGGTTGTGTATGGTGGTAGTTGTGGTACTGGTGGTTGTGTATGGTGGAAGTTGTGGTACTGGTGGTTGTGTATGGTGGTAGTTGTGGTACTGGTGGTTATGTTATTGTGAGGTGTGCGCCAGTGTGCGTCCGCATGCGTGAACAAGTGCACGCATCACTCCATAAGAATTACTCTCAGAACTTCTGAGAGTAATTTACTTCTGAGTCAAGTAAAGAAAAAAAAACACCACCTTGCGTAATTCCCTCAAAACATCGACCACAGTCTTCAACAAACTTTCATAATTCCTTCACTGAATTCTCCGACTTTCTCCGGCAGCAGGTTGTTGTTGTCCGCATGAATATCTGGGAAATACAGAGATCTGGAAGTTCCTCAGGATAAACTTTTGACCCGTAGTGAAGGTTGAACCTTTGAACTGACATGAAGCAAGACTGTACCTTGGAACCGTTATGAAGCAAGACTGTACCGGAACCGTTATGAAGCAAGACTGAACCTTGGAACTGTTATGAAGCAAGACTGTACCTTGGAACTGTTATGAAGCAAGACTGTACCTTGGAACTGTTATGAAGCAAGACTGTACCTTGGAACTGTTATGAAGCAAGACTACCTTGGAACTGTTATGAAGCAAGATTACCTTGGAACTGTTATGAAGCAAGACTGTACCTTGGATCCGTTATGAAGCAAGACTGTACCTAGGAACTGTTATGAAGCAAGACTGCACCTTGGAACTGTTATGAAGCAAGACTACCTTGGAACTGTTATGAAGCAGGACTGTACCTTGGAACCGTTATGAAGCGAGACTGTACCTTGGAACTGTTATGAAGCAAGACTGTACCTTGGAACTGTTATGAAGCAAGTTATACTTTTGTATCAATCAAATCACATATTACTCGGGTAGATAATTTCAAGTAGATCCTTCATGTGTTAGCCCAAATCACCGACTAGTATGTTTTAAATAAGTGACCCACTGATCAGATCAGATCGACTGGTCCGAACCCTCTACTGGTCCGAACCCTTGATGGTCCGAACCCTTGACTGGTTTCAAACGGATTCGTTGGACAATAAAGCAGACTGTAAACGGATGGGGTTGTAGGCGCCCTTATCAAACACAAACAATAAATATAAATCAGGAACGTACACGGTAAGCTGTCCAATATACAAGTACAGTTAGAAATAGAAATACAAATAGCTAGAGCTTCATTTAAGGGCGTTATTAATAGAGTATTCAAGAGGTTGCTAGTAGAATTACAGTAAATCAACCATTCAAATCATTATGAAGCTCTGTATAGTCTGCAGTCAATCAAACAAACGGGCTTCCACATGGATAAATTGTCATTTTTGTGGAAATTGGTGTCACGCCCCTTGTGCAGATATCCAAGAACTAGCTACAAGCAGTATTAAAACAGGGAAGTGTTTTTGGGTATGCCCAAATGAGGAAAATCTGTGGACTAAAATCACAAGGGTATTAAAAGAGGATAACATCAAAGCTGCTTTCATAGACAACCTGGAAGCTTTCTACAACAGATGGGAACATAAAAAGTCTGGGCTGAATGGTACTGCACTTGATACTGGCCAAGTAGTCAGAAACTGTAAGGCTGGAGGTGATGTCCTGGTAGTCAGTAAATGTGGGGCTGATAGTGCTGTCCTGGGAGACAGTAATGGTGAAGCTGGAGGTGCTGTCCTGGGAGACAGTAATGGTGAAGCTGGAGGTGCTGTCCTGGGAGACAGTAATGGTGAAGCTGGAGATTTTGTCCAGGTGGTCGGGAATTATACGCAGGAAGAAATACATATAAATGACCTCATAGGGGACAGGAGCCGTAGTGGGGAAACAAGTGTAGTCAAAGATAAGATAAAACCAATATTGCAAACTAGAAATACCACAGGAAATAGCAAACAAGAGGACTCCACTAGCAATAGTGAGGATATATTACCAAAAACAACTGGTAGGAGCTCCATTGTTGGTGCTATGGAGGATAGGAATAACACAGGGAAACATGCACCAACAGGGAATACAGTCACAGAAACCCAAGGTAAACGGAAACCAAGCCTGTGCACATACTATGCACTTCAATTCAATTCAATTCAAAGTTTATTCTCTATAAAGATTACAATGTTGAATTTACAGAATTTGGTTGTTGTGTGGTTTACATGTAGTTAAATAATGATTACAGAGTGTACCACTAGAACGCCTAGCATGGCTAGGCATTTCGGGCAGACTTAGTTTAATTCTTTATTTTAAAATATTACAAATTATGAGGTAAGTTGGTATTATGGCTAAGTGACTAAATACTAGTTTGTGAGTTTAGCAATGTGAATGCTTTTGTTTTGGCACAGCACATAGTTTCAGTATTGGAGTATCATAGGATTCATTATTTTAAGATTGAGATTAATATTTCTGTTTATGGTCAAATGGGTGAGTGAGTGTAAGTGTGAACCACCAGGTGGTATTCGTGTAGTTAGTTGATGGGGTGTATCAGGGAGATAAGATGTTTTCTAATGGTAGTTTTGAAGGTGATGAATGTGTCTGCAGTTCTAGAGTTCTCAGGTAGGGTGTTCCAGATTTTAGGGCCTTTGACATACATTGAATTTTTGTAAAGGTTTAGTCGGACACGGGGAATGTCGTAGAGATGTTTGTGTCTGGTGTTATGTCTGTGGGTTCTGTCACAACTATCAAGAAAGCGTTTTAGGTCAAGGTTGATATTGGAGTTTAAGGTCCTGTAGATGTAGATTGCACAGTAGTAAGTGTGGATGTACTGAACAGGGAGTAAGTTTAGATCTATGAAGAGTGGGGGGGGGTGTGTTGCCAGGGATGGGATTTAGTGATTATTCTTACTGCAGCTTTTTGTTGGGTTATTATTGGCTTTAGGTGTGTTGCTGCAGTTGATCCCCAAGCACAAATAGCATAGGTGAGGTATGGATAAATAAGTGAGTGGTATAGTGTGAGAAGGGCATTTTGCGGCACGTAGTATCGTATCTTGGAGAGGATTCCAACTGTTTTGGATACTTTTTTGGTTATGTGTTGGATATGGGTGCTGAAATTCAGGTTGTTGTCAAGGTATAGGCCTAGGAATTTGCTCTCATTATGTCTGGTAATTAGAGTGTTGTCGATCTTAATGTTAATTTGTGCATCTCCTGCTCTGCTACCAAACATAATATAGTAGGTTTTGTCAGTGTTAAGCGTAAGTTTATTGGCTGTCATCCAAGTCGATATTTTGATCAGCTTCTCGTTAACAATGGTGTTGAGGGTGGCAAGATTAGGGTGAGAGATGACATAAGTCGTGTCGTCAGCAAAGAGAATGGGTTTCAGGTGTTGGGATTCGCTTGGAAGATCATTGATGTATATGAGGAAGAGCAGGGGACCAAGGACACTTCCCTGCGGAACTCCAGTATCAAGTGGCTGTGTTGTTGATGCTGTGTCTTTAATGGTAACATACTGATACCTATTAGTAAGGTAAGATTTGAAATAAGCAAGCGCATGGCCTCTTATACCGTAATGATCAAGTTTGTGGAGTAGGATGTCGTGGTCTACTGTGTCAAAAGCTTTTCTTAGGTCAATAAAAATTCCTAGTGGATATTCCTTATTTTCCAATGCTGTGTAAAGCAGATCTAGCATTTTTATGATTGCATCATTAGTGCTTTTATTTTTCCTAAATCCAAATTGGTATCTGCAGACATGGGAAATCTGGAAAAACAGACGGGACGTGCAACTATGACCACCCTAGAAAATGCCATGCCCATATGACAACAGGAAAATGCAAACTCCCTTCCTGTAAGCTTTTTCACCCTGAAATGTGTACCTCTTCAGTACAGGAAAGACTGTGCTATAACTTAAATTGCCATCTAAAGGGGACAAAAAGATACAAAACATCCAGGCCATGGGAAAACCTGGGTAGCCACAGCCACTCAAGAGGGAGAGGTTTTTTAGTGCCAGGAAGGAAAACAAACTGGCAGGAAATGGCAGAAATCGTACACCAAATCCAGTCATTCCTGGAGTAGAACCACAGTCGATGGCCTCCACTCCAAACCAACAGATACAGATACTAATGCCGGAAAAAAAATCCCCCCCCAGTACCAACAATACCACCAGTCCGATAACATTCTTCTTTGCAAATATACAGGGTCTAAAGCCAGCAACAAACAACAAAATACCTTTCATCCGTGGACTGCTTGCAGAGGCAAAGGCAATGTTCGCGGCTTTCACTGAGACCCACATAAAGGATCACTTGGACAACGAAATATGGATCCCAGGTTACAACCTATACAGATGTGACAGAGTGAACAGGCAAAAGGGGGGGGGGGGGGTTGGCCTGTACATTGCAGAGTCACTTGTTTGCACAGAACTGCTAAATGCCTCAAATGATGTAGTGGAAGTTTTAGCAGTAAAGGTCGAGAACCAAAACCTAGTCATTGTGGTAGTCTACAAGCCTCCGGATGCAACATCCCAGCAATTCCAGGAACAGCTGTTAAAAATTGACCACTGTCTGGAAAATCTTCCAACTCCTGCACCCAACATCTTGCTCCTGGGGGATTTCAACTTAAGGCACCTAAAATGGAGGAATATAGCAAATAATATTGTTGCAGTAATAACACCAGGAGGCAGCTCTGATGAAAACTCACACTCACACGAGCTTTTAAATCTCTACACAAAATTCAATTTAAACCAGCAAATAATAGAGCCTACTAGACTGGAGAATACACTAGACCTCATCTTCACTAACAATAATGATCTGATAAGAAATGTCACCATATCAAAAACAATATACTCAGATCACAACATAATTGAGGTTCAGACATGTATGCGTGGAGCCCCAGACCGACATAATGAGACTAGTCACGAGGGAGCATTCACCAAATTCAACTTTAATAACAAAAACATAAAGTGGGACCAAGTAAACCAAGTCCTAACCGATATAAGCTGGGAAGATATACTAAGCAACACAGACCCCAACTTATGCCTAGAACAGATTAACTTGGTGGCACTCGATGTATGCACAAGGCTTATTCCTCTAAGAAAAAGGAGGAGTAGATGTAAAATAGAAAGAGACAGGCGCTCCCTTTACAGGCGACGGAAAAGAATAACAGAGCGGCTAAAAGAGGTCAATATATCTGAAATGCGTAGGGAGACACTGGTCAGAGAAATAGCAAGCATCGAACTCAAGCTAAAGGAATCTTATAGGAGTCAGGAATCGCGGGAAGAACTAAAAGCCATAAATGAAATCGAAAAAAACCCAAAGTATTTCTTCTCCTATGCCAAATCAAAGTCGAGAACAACGTCCAGTATTGGGCCCCTACTTAAACAAGATGGGTCCTACACAGATGACAGCAAGGAAATGAGTGAGCTACTCAAGTCCCAATATGACTCAGTTTTTAGCAAGCCGCTAACCAGACTGCGAGTCGAACATCAAAATGAATTTTTTATGAGAGAGCCACAAAATTTGGTTAACACAAGCCTATCCGATGTTATCCTGACGCCAAATGACTTCGAACAGGCGATAAATGACATACCCATGCACTCTGCCCCAGGGCCAGACTCATGGAACTCCGTGTTCATCAAGAACTGCAAGAAGCCCCTATCACGAGCCTTTTCCATCCTATGGAGAGGGAGCATGGACACGGGGGTCGTCCCACAGTTACTAAAAACAACAGACATAGCCCCACTCCACAAAGGGGGCAGTAAAGCAACAGCAAAGAACTACAGACCGATAGCACTAACATCCCATATCATAAAAATCTTTGAAAGGGTCCTAAGAAGCAAGATCACCACCCATCTAGAAACCCATCAGTTACACAACCAAGGGCAACATGGGTTTAGAACAGGTCGTTCCTGTCTGTCTCAACTATTGGATCACTACGACAAGGTCCTAAATGCACTAGAAGATAAAAAGAATGCAGATGTAATATATACAGACTTTGCAAAAGCCTTCGACAAGTGTGACCATGGCGTAATAGCGCACAAAATGCGTGCTAAAGGAATAACAGGAAAAGTCGGTCGATGGATCTATAATTTCCTCACAAACAGAACACAGAGAGTAGTCGTCAACAGAGTAAAGTCCGAGGCAGCTACGGTGAAAAGCTCTGTTCCACAAGGCACAGTACTTGCTCCCATCTTGTTCCTCATCCTCATATCCGACATAGACAAGGATGTCAGCCACAGCACCGTGTCTTCCTGTGCACATGACACCCGAATCTGCATGACAGTGTCTTCCATTGCAGACACTGCAAGGCTCCAGGCGGACATCAACCGAATCTTTCAGTGGGCTGCAGAAAACAATATGAAGTTCAACGATGAAAAATTTCAATTACTCAGATATGGTAAACACAAGGAAATTAAATCTTCATCAGAGTACAAAACAAATTCTGGCCACAAAATAGAGCGAAACACCAACGTCAAAGACCTGGGAGTGATCATTTCGGAGGATCTCACCTTCAAGGACCATAACATTGTATCAATCGCATCTGCTAGAAAAATGACAGGATGGATAATGAGAACCTTCAAAACTAGGGAGGCCAAGCCCATGATGACACTCTTCAGGTCACTTGTTCTATCTAGGCTGGAATATTGCTGCACACTAACAGCACCTTTCAAGGCAAGTGAAATTGCTGACCTAGAAAATGTACAGAGAACCTTCACGGCGCACATAACGGAGATAAAACACCTCAATTACTGGGAGCGCTTGAGGTTCCTAAAACTGTATTCCCTGGAACGCAGGCGGGAGAGATACATGATTATATACACCTGGAAAATCCTAGAGGGACTAGTACCGAACTTGCACACGAAAATCACTCACTACGAAAGCAAAAGACTTGGCAGACGATGCAGCATCCCCCCAATGAAAAGCAGGGGTATCACTAGCACGTTAAGAGACCATACAATAAGTGTCAGGGGCCCGAGACTGTTCAACTGCCTCCCAGCATACATAAGGTGGATTACCAACAGACCCCTGGTAGTCTTCAAGCTGGCACTGGACAAGCACCTAAAGTCGGTTCCTGACCAGCCGGGCTGTGGCTCGTACGTTGGTTTGCGTGCAGCCAGCAGCAACAGCCTGGTTGATCAGGCTCTGATCCACCAGGAGGCCTGGTCACAGACCGGGCCGCGGGGGCGTTGACCCCCGGAACTCTCTCCAGGTAAACTCCAGGTGAAGCAAGACTGTACCTTTGAACTGTTATGAAGCAAGACTGTACCTTGGATCAGTTATGAAGCAAGACTGAACCTTGGAACCGTTATGAAGCAAGACTGTACCTTGGAACTGTTATGAAGCAAGACTGTACCTTGGAACCGTTATGAAGCAAGACTGTACCTTGGAACTGTTATGAAGCAAGACTGTACCTTGAATCCGTTATGAAGCAAGACTGTACCTTGGAACTGTTATGAAGCAAGACTGTACCTTGAATCCGTTATGAAGCAAGACTGAACCTTGGAACTGTTATGAAGCAAGACTGTACCTTGGAACTGTTATGAAGGAAGACTGTACCTTGGAACCGTTATGAAGCAAGACTGTACCTTGGAACTGTTATGAAGCAAGACTGTACCTTGGAACCGTTATGAAGCAAGACTGTAACTTGGAACTGTTATGAAGCAAGACTGTACCTTGGAACCGTTATGAAGCAAGACTGTACCTTGGAACCGTTATGAAGCAAGACTGTACCTTGGAACTGTTATGAAGCAAGACTGTACCTTGGAACTGTTATGAAGCAAGACTGTACCTTGGAACTGTTATGAAGCAAGACTGAACCTTGGAACTGTTATGAAGCAAGACTGTACCTTGGAACTGTTATGAAGCAAGACTGTACCTTGGAACTGTTATGAAGCAAGACTACCTTGGAACTGTTATGAAGCAAGAACCTTGGAACTGTTATGAAGCAAGACTGTACCTTGGAACTGTTATACCTTGGAACTGTTATGAAGCAAGACTGTACCTTGGAACTGTTATGAAGCAAGACTGAACCTTGGAACTGTTATGAAGCAAGACTGTACCTTGGAACTGTTATGAAGCAAGACTGTACCTTGGAACTGTTATGAAGCAAGACTGTACCTTGGAACTGTTATGAAGCAAGACTGAACCTTGGAACTGTTATGAAGCAAGACTGTACCTTGGAACTGTTATGAAGCAAGACTGAACCTTGGAACTGTTATGAAGCAAGACTGAACCTTGGAACTGTTATGAAGCAAGACTGTACCTTGGAACTGTTATGAAGCAAGACTGTACCTTGGAACTGTTATGAAGCAAGACTGTACCTTGGAACTGTTATGAAGCAAGACTGTACCTTGGAACTGTTATGAAGCAAGATTACCTTGGAACTGTTATGAAGCAAGACTGAACCTTGGAACTGTTATGAAGCAAGACTGTACCTTGGAACTGTTATGAAGCAAGACTGTACCTTGGAACTGTTATGAAGCAAGACTGTACCTTGGAACTGTTATGAAGCAAGACTGAACCTTGGAACTGTTATGAAGCAAGACTGCACCTTGGAACTGTTATGAAGCAAGACTGTACCTTGGAACTGTTATGAAGCAAGACTGTACCTTGGAACTGTTATGAAGCAAGACTGTACCTTGGAACTGTTATGAAGCAAGACTGAACCTTGGAACTGTTATGAAGCAAGACTGAACCATGGAACTGTTATGAAGCAAGACTGTACCTAGGAACTGTTATGAAGCAAGACTGTACCTTGAATCCGTTATGAAGCAAGACTGAACCTTGGAACTGTTATGAAGCAAGACTGAACCTTGGAACTGTTATGAAGCAAGACTGTACCTTGGAACTGTTATGAAGCAAGACTGAACCTTGGAACTGTTATGAAGCAAGACTGTACCTTGGAACCGTTATGAAGCAAGACTGAACCTTGGAACTGTTATGAGGCAAGACTGAACCTTGGAACCGTTATGAAGCAAGACTGTACCTTGGATCCGTTATGAAGCAAGACTGAACCTTGGAACTGTTATGAAGCAAGACTGAACCTTGGAACCGTTATGAAACAAAGTTGAACCTTGGAACCGTCATGAAGCATAGCTGAACCTTGGAACCGTTTGAAGCAAAGTTGAACCTTGGAACAGTTATGAAGCAAGACTGAACCTCTAAACCATTTTGAAACAAGACTTTGGAATGGATTCGGAATTCTACACTAGTTCGGTGGGAGATTCTGCAAGTGTTGTGGAGGACTCCCATAGTGGTGGGTGTGTTGTGGAGGACTCCCATAGTGGTGGGTGTGTTGTGGAGGACTCCCATAGTGGTGGGTGTGTTGTGGAGTACTCCCATAGTGGTGGGTGTGTTGTGGAGGACTCCCATAGTGGTGGGTGTGTTGTGGAGGACTCCCATAGTGGTGGGTGTGTTGTGGAGGACTCCCATAGTGGTTGGTGTGTTGGGGAGGACTCCCATAGTGGTGGGTGTGTTGTGGAGGACTCCCATAGTGGTGGGTGTGTTGTGGAGGACTCCCATAGTGGTGGGTGTGTTGTGGAGGACTCCCATAGTGGTGGGTGTGTTGTGGAGGACTCCCATAGTGGTGGGTGTGTTGTGGAGGACTCCCATAGTGGTGGGTGTGTTGTGGAGGACTCCCATAGTGGTGGGTGTGTTGTGGAGGACTCCCATAGTGGTGGGTGTGTTGTGGAGGACTCCCATAGTGGTGGGTGTGTTGTGGAGGACTCCCATAGTGGTGGGTGTGTTGTGGAGGACTCCCATAGTGGTGGGTGTGTTGTGGAGGACTCCCATAGTGGTGGGTGTGTTGGGGAGGACTCCCATAGTGGTGGGTGTGTTGTGTAGGACTCCCATAGTGCTGGATGTGTTGTGGAGGACTCCCATAGTGGTGGGTGTGTTGTGGAGGACTCCCATAGTGGTGGGTGTGTTGTGGAGGACTCCCATAGTGGTGGGTGTGTTGAGGAGGACTCTCATAGTGGTGGGTGTGTTGTGGAGGACTCCCATAGTGGTTGGTGTGTTGGGGAGGACTCCCATAGTGGTGGGTGTGTTGTGGAGGACTCCCATAGTGGTGGGTGTGTTGGGGAGGACTCCCATAGTGGTGGGTGTGTTGTGGAGGACTCCCATAGTGGTGGGTGTGTTGGGGAGGACTCCCATAGTGGTGGGTGTGTTGTGGAGGACTCCCATAGTAGTTGGTGTGTTGGGGAGGACTCCCATAGTGGTTGGAGTGTTGTGGAGGACTCCCATAGTGGTGGGTGTGTTGAGGAGGACTCTCATTGTGGTGGGTGTGTTGGGGAGGACTCCCATAGTGGTTGGTGTGTTGTGGAGAACTCCCACAGTGGTGGGTGTGTTGGGGAGGACTCCCATAGTGGTGGGTGTGTTGTGTAGGACTCCCATAGTGGTGGGTGTCTTGGGGAGGACTCACATAGTGGTTGGAGTGTTGTGGAGGACTCCCATAGTGGTGGGTGTGTTGGGAGGACTCCCATAGTGATTGGTGTGTTGGCGAGGAGTCCCATAGGTGGTGGTGGAGGTAGGGTGTTTTGGGGAGGACTCCCATAGTGGTTGGTGTGTTGGGGAGGACTCCCATAGTGGTTGGTGTGTTGGGGAGGACTCCCATAGTGGTTGGTGTGTTGGGGAGGACTCCCATAGTGGTGGGTGTGTTGGGGAGGACTCCCATAGTGGTTGGTGTGTTGGGGAGGACTCCCATAGTGGTGGGTGTGTTGTGGAGGACTCCCATAGTGGTTGGTGTGTTGTGGAGGACTCCCATAGTGGTTGGTGTGTTGGGGAGGACTCCCATAGTGGTGGGTGTGTTGGGGAGGACTCCCATAGTGGTTGGTGTGTTGGGGAGGACTCCCATAGTGGTTGGTGTGTTGGGGAGGACTCCCATAGTGGTGGGTGTGTTGTGGAGGACTCCCATAGTGGTTGGTGTGTTGTGGAGGACTCCCATAGTGGTTGGTGTGTTGGGGAGGACTCCCGTGGTGGTGGGTGTGTTGGGGATGACTCCCATAGTGGTTGGTGTGTTGGGGAGGACTCCCATAGTGGTGGGTGTGTTGTGGAGGACTCCCATAGTGGTGGGTGTGTTGTGGAGGACTCTCATAGTGGTTGGTGTGTTGTGGAGGACTCCCATAGTGGTTGGTGTGTTGGGGAGGACTCCCATAGTGGTTGGTGTGTTGGGGAGGACTCCCATAGTGGTGGGTGTGTTGTGGAGGACTCTCATAGTGGTTGGTGTGTTGTGGAGGACTCCCATATTGGTTGGTGTGTTGGGGAGGACTCCCATAGTGGTTGGTGTGTTGGGGAGGACTCCCAGAGTGGTTGCTGTGTTGGGGAGGACTCCCATAGTGGTGGGTGTGTTGAGGAGGACTCTCATAGTGGTGGGTGTGTTGGGGAGGACTCCCATAGTGGTTGGTGTGTTGTGGAGGACTCCCATAGTGGTGGGTGTGTTGAGGAGGACTCTCATAGTGGTGGGTGTGTTGGGGAGGATTCCCATGGTGGTTGGTGTGTTGGGGAGGACTCCCATAGTGGTGGGTGTGTTGTGGAGGATTCCATAGTGGTGGGTGCGTTGTGGAGGACACCCATAGTGGTGGGTGTGTTGTGGAGGACTTCCATAGTGGTGGGTGTGTTGTGGAGGACTCCCATAGTGGTGGGTGTGTTGTAGAGGACTCCCATAGTGGTGGGTGTCTTGGGGAGGACTCCCATAGTGGTGGGTGTGTTGTGGAGGACTCCCATAGTGGTGGGTGTGTTGGGGAGGACTCCCATAGTGGTGGGTGTGTTGTGGAGGACTCCCATAGTGGTGGGTGTGTTGTGGAGGACTCCCATAGTGGTGGGTGTGTTGGGGAGGACTCCCATAGTGGTTGGTGTGTTGGGGAGGACTCCCATAGTGGTGGGTGTGTTGTGGAGGACTCCCATAGTGGTGGGTGTGTTGTGGAGGACACCCATACTGGTGGGAGTGTTGGGGAGGACTCCCATAGTGGTGGGTGTGTTGTGGGGGACTCCCATAGTGGTTGGTGTGTTGGGGAGGACTCCCATAGTGGTAGGTGTGTTGTGGAGGACTCCCATAGTGGTGGGTGTGTTGTGGAGGACTCCCATAGTGGTGGGTGTGTTGTGGAGGACTCCCATAGTGGTTGGTGTGTTGGGGAGGAGTCCCATAGTGGTGGGTGTGTTGTGGAGGACTCCCATAGTGGTTGGTGTGTTGGGGAGGACTCCCACAGTGGTGGGTGTGTTGTGGAGGACTCCCATAGGGGTTGGTGTGTTCGGGAGGACTCCCATAGTGGTTGGTGTGTTGGGGAGGACTCCCATAGTGGTTTGTTTCTTGGGGAGGACTCCCATAGTGGTGGGTGTGTTGTGGAGGACGCCCATAGTGGTTGGTGTGTTGGGGAGGACTCCCATAGTGGTTGGTGTGTTGGGGAGTACTCCCATAGTGGTTGGTGTGTTGTGGAGGACTCCCATAGTGCTTGGTGTGTTGGGGAGGACTCCCATAGTTGTTTGTGTGTTGTGGAGGACTCCCATAGTGGTGAGTGTGTTGTGGAGGACTCCCATAGTGGTGGGTGTGTTGTGGAGGACTCCCATAAGGGTTGGTGTGTTCGGGAGGACTCCCATAGTGGTTGGTGTGTTGGGGAGGACTCCCATAGTGGTTGGTGTGTTGGGGAGGACTCCCATAGTGGTGGGTGTGTTGTGGAGGACTCCCATAGTGGTTGGTGTGTTGGGGAGGACTCCCATAGTGGTTGGTGTGTTGGGGAGGACTCCCATAGTGGTTGGTGTGTTGTGGAGGACTCCCATAGTGGTTGGTGTGTTGGGGAGGACTCCCATAGTGGTTGGTGTGTTGTGGAGGACTCCCATAGTGGTGGGTGTGTTGTGGAGGACTCCCATAGTGGTGGGTGTGTTGTGGAGGACTCCCATAGTGGTTGGTGTGTTGGGGTGGACTCCCATAGTGGTGGGTGTGTTGTGGAGGACTCCCATAGTGGTGGGTGTGTTGGGGTGGACTCCCATAGTGGTGGGTGTGTTGGGGAAAACTCCCATAGTGGTGGGTGTGTTGGGGAGGACTCCCATAGTGGTTGGTGTGTTGGGGAGGACTCCCATAGTGGTTGGTGTGTTGGGGAGGACTCCCATAGTGGTGGGTGTGTTGGGGAGGACTCCCATAGTGGTGGGTGTGTTGGGGAGGACTCCCATAGTGGTTGGTGTGTTGTGGAGGACGCCCATAGTGGTTGGTGTGTTGGGGAGGACACCCATAGTGGTGGGTGTGTTGGGGAGGACTCTCATAGTGGTGGGTGTGTTGGGGAGGACTCCCATAGTGGTTGGTGTGTTGTGGAGGACGCCCGTAGTGGTTGGTGTGTTGTGGAGGACTCCCATAGTGATGGGTGTGTTGGGGAGGACTCCCATGGTGGTGGGTGTGTTGGGGATGACTCCCATAGTGGTTGGTGTGTTGGGGAGGACTCCCATAGTGGTTGGTGTGTTGTGGAGGACTCACATAGTGGTGGGTGTGTTGGGGAGGACTCCCATGGTGTTGGGTGTGTTGGGAATGACCCCCATAGTGGTTGGTGTGTTCGGGAGGACTCCCATAGTGGTTGGTGTGTTGGGGAGGACTCCCATAGTGGTTGGTGTGTTGTGGAGGACTCCCATAGTGGTGGGTGTTTTGGGGAGGACTCCCATAGTGGTTGGTGTGTTGGGGAGGGCTCCCATAGTGGTTGGTGTGTTGGGGAGGACTCCCATAGTGGTTGGTGTGTTGGGGAGGACTCCCATAGTGGTGGGTGTGTTGAGGAGGACTCTCATTGTGGTGGGTGTGTTGGGGAGGACTCCCATAGTGGTTGGTGTGTTGTGGAGAACTCCCATAGTGGTGGTTGTGTTGGGGAGGACTCCCATAGTGGTGGGTGTGTTGTGGAGGACTCCCATAGTGGTGGGTGTCTTGGGGAGGAGTCCCAAGGTGGTGGTGGTGGGTGTGTTTGGGAGGATTCCCATGGTGGTTGGTGTGTTGGGGAGGAGTCCCAAGGTGGTGGTGGTGGGAGTGTTGGGGAGGACTCCCATAGTGGTGGGTGTGTTGGGGAGGACTCCCATAGTGGTTGGTGAGTTGTGGAGGACTCCCATAGTGGTTGGTGTGTTGGGGAGGAGTCCCATAGTGGTGGGTGTGTTGGGGAGGACTCCCATAGTGGTGGGTGTGTTGGGGAGGACTCCCATAGTGGTTGGTGTGTTGTGGAGGACTCCCATAGTGGTTGGTGTGTTGGGGAGGACTCCCGTGGTGGTGGGTGTGTTGGGGATGACTCCCATAGTGGTTGGTGTGTTGGGGAGGACTCCCATAGTGGTGGGTGTGTTGTGGAGGACTCCCATAGTGGTGGGTGTGTTGGGGAGGACTCTCATAGTGGTGGGTGTGTTGTGGAGGACTCCCATAGTGGTTGGTGTGTTGGGGAGGACTCCCATAGTGGTTGGTGTGTTGGGGAGGACTCCCATAGTGGTTGGTGTGTTGGGGAGGACTCCCAGAGTGGTTGCTGTGTTGGGGAGGACTCCCATAGTGGTGGGTGTGTTGAGGAGGACTCTCATAGTGGTGGGTGTGTTGGGGAGGACTCTCATAGTGGTTGGTGTGTTGTGGAGGACACCCATAGTGGTGGGTGTGTTGGGGAGGACTCCCATGGTGGTGGGTGTGTTGTGGAGGATTCCCATGGTGGTTGCTGTGTTGGGGAGGAGTCCCAAGGTGGTGGTGGTGGATGTGTTGGGGAGGACTCCCACAGTGGTTGGTGTGTTGGGGAGGAGTCCCAAGGTGGTAGTGGTGGGTGTGTGGGAAGGATTCCCATGGTGGTTGGTGTATTGGGGAGGAGTCCCAAGGTGGTGGTGGTGGATGTGTTGGGGAAGACTCCCATAGTGGTTGGTGTGTTGGGGAGGAGTCCCAAGGTGGTGGTGGTGGGTGTGTTGCGGAGGATTCCCATGGTGGTTGGTGTGTTGGGGAGGATTCCAACGGTGGTGGGTATGTTGTGAAGGACTCCCATGGTGGTTGGTGTGTTGGGGAGGACTCCCAAGGTGGTGGTGGTCGATGTGTTGGGGAGGACTCCCATTGTGGTTGGTGTGTTGGGGAGGATTCCCAAGGTGGTGGTGGGTGTGTTTGGGAGAACTCCTACTGTGGTGGTGGGTGCGTTGAGACGATTCCCATGGTGGTGGTGATGGGTGTGTTGAGGAGGACTCCCATGGTGGTGGTGGGTGTGCTGGGGAGGACTCCCATAGTGGTGGGTGTGTTGGGGAGGAGTTCCAAGGTGGTGTTTGTGTTGGGGAGGACTCCCGTGGTGGTGGTGGGTGTGTTGTGGAGAACTCCCATTGTAGTTGGTTTGTTGGGGAGGACTCCCATGGTGGTGGGTGTGTTGGGGAGGACTCCCGTGGTGGTGGTGGGTGTGTTGGGAATGACTCCCGTGGTGGTGGTGGGTGTGTTGGGGAGGACTTCCACGGTGGTGGGTGTGTTGGGAGGACTCCCAGGGTGGTGGTGGGCGTGTTTGGGAGGACTCCCGTGGTGGTGGTGTGTGTGTTATGGAGAACTCCCATTGTAGTTGGTGTGTTGGGGAGGACTCGCACGGTGGTGGTGGATGTGTTGGGGCGGACTCCCATGGTGGTGGATGTGTTGGGGAGGGTTTCCAAGGTTGTGGTGGGTGTGTTGGAAGGACTCCCATAGTGGTGGGTGTGTTGTGGAGGATTCCATAGTGGTGGGTGTGTTGTGGAGGACACCCATAGTGGTGGGTGTGTTGTGGAGGACTTCCATAGTGGTGGGTGTGTTGTGGAGGACTCCCATAGTGGTGGGTGTGTTGTAGAGGACTCCCATAGTGGTGGGTGTCTTGGGGAGGACTCCCATAGTGGTGGGTGTGTTGTGGAGGACTCCCATGGTGGTGGGTGTGTTGGGGAGGACTCCCATAGTGGTGGGTGTGTTGTGGAGGACTTCCATAGTGGTGGGTGTGTTGTGGAGGACACCCATAGTGGTGGGTGTGTTGGGGAGGACTCCCATAGTGGTGGGTGTGTTGTGGGGGACTCCCATAGTGGTTGGTGTGTTGGGGAGGACTCCCATAGCGGTTGGTGTGTTGGGGAGGACTCCCATAGTGGTGGCTGTGTTGTGGAGGACTCCCATAGTGATTGGTGTGTTGGGGAGGACTCCCACAGTGGTGGGTGTGTTGTGGAGGACTCCAATAGGGGTTGGTGTGTTCGGGAGGACTCCCATAGTGGTTGGTGTGTTGGGGAGGACTCCCATAGTGGTTTGTTTCTTGGGGAGGACTCCCATAGTGGTGGGTGTGTTGTGGAGGACGCCCATAGTGGTTGGTGTGTTGGGGAGGACTCCCATAGTGGTTGGTGTGTTGGGGAGTACTCCCATAGTGGTTGGTGTGTTGTGGAGGACTCCCATAGTGCTTGGTGTGTTGGGGAGGACTCCCATAGTTGTTTGTGTGTTGTGGAGGACTCCCATAGTGGTGAGTGTGTTGTGGAGGACTCCCATAGTGGTGGGTGTGTTGTGGAGGACTCCCATAAGGGTTGGTGTGTTCGGGAGGACTCCCATAGTGGTTGGTGTGTTGGGGAGGACTCCCATAGTGGTTGGTGTGTTGGGGAGGACTCCCATAGTGGTGGGTGTGTTGTGGAGGACTCCCATAGTGGTTGGTGTGTTGGGGAGGACTCCCATAGTGGTTGGTGTGTTGGGGAGGACTCCCATAGTGGTTGGTGTGTTGTGGAGGACTCCCATAGTGGTTGGTGTGTTGGGGAGGACTCCCATAGTGGTTGGTGTGTTGTGGAGGACTCCCATAGTGGTGGGTGTGTTGTGGAGGACTCCCATAGTGGTGGGTGTGTTGTGGAGGACTCCCATAGTGGTTGGTGTGTTGGGGTGGACTCCCATAGTGGTGGGTGTGTTGTGGAGGACTCCCATAGTGGTGGGTGTGTTGGGGAGGACTCCCATAGTGGTGGGTGTGTTGGGGAAAACTCCCATAGTGGTGGGTGTGTTGGGGAGGACGCCCATAGTGGTTGGTGTGTTGGGGAGGACACCCATAGTGGTGGGTGTGTTGGGGAGGACTCTCATAGTGGTGGGTGTGTTGGGGAGGACTCCCATGGTGTTGGGTGTGTTGGGGATGACCCCCATAGTGGTTGGTGTGTTCGGGAGGACTCCCATAGTGGTTGGTGTGTTGGGGAGGACTCCCATAGTGGTTGGTGTGTTGTGGAGGACTCCCATAGTGGTGGGTGTTTTGGGGAGGACTCCCATAGTGGTTGGTGTGTTGGGGAGGACTCCCATAGTGGTTGGTGTGTTGGGGAGGACTCCCATAGTGGTTGTTGTGTTGTGGAGGACTCACATAGTGGTGGGTGTGTTGGGGAGGACTCCCATGGTGTTGGGTGTGTTGGGGATGATCCCCATAGTGGTTGGTGTGTTCGGGAGGACTCCCATAGTGGTTGGTGTGTTGGGGAGGACTCCCATAGTGGTTGGTGTGTTGTGGAGGACTCCCATAGTGGTGGGTGTTTTGGGGAGGACTCCCATAGTGGTTGGTGTGTTGGGGAGGACTCCCATAGTGGTTGGTGTGTTGGGGAGGACTCCCATAGTGGTTGGTGTGTTGGGGAGGACTCCCATAGTGGTGGGTGTGTTGAGGAGGACTCTCATTGTGGTGGGTGTGTTGGGGAGGACTCCCATAGTGGTTGGTGTGTTGTGGAGAACTCCCATAGTGGTGGTTGTGTTGGGGAGGACTCCCATAGTGGTGGGTGTGTTGTGGAGGACTCCCATAGTGGTGGGTGTCTTGGGGAGGAGTCCCAAGGTGGTGGTGGTGGGTGTGTTTGGGAGGATTCCCATGGTGGTTGGTGTGTTGGGGAGGAGTCCCAAGGTGGTGGTGGTGGGTGTGTTGGGGAGGACTCCCATAGTGGTGGGTGTGTTGGGGAGGACTCCCATAGTGGTTGGTGAGTTGTGGAGGACTCCCATAGTGGTTGGTGTGTTGGGGAGGAGTCCCATAGTGGTGGGTGTGTTGGGGAGGACTCCCATAGTGGTGGGTGTGTTGGGGAGGACTCCCATAGTGGTTGGTGTGTTGTGGAGGACGCTCATAGTGGTTGGCGTGTTGTGGAGGACTCCCCTAGTGGTTGGTGTGTTGGGGAGGACTCCCATGGTGGTGGGTGTGTTGGGGATGACTCCCATAGTGGTTGGTGTGTTGGGGAGGACTCCCATAGTGGTGGGTGTGTTGTGGAGGACTCCCATAGTGGTGGGTGTGTTGGGGAGGACTCTCATAGTGGTGGGTGTGTTGTGGAGGACTCCCATAGTGGTGGGTGTGTTTTGGAGGACTCTCATAGTGGTGGGTGTGTTGGGGAGGACTCCCATAGTGGTTGGTGTGTTGGGGAGGACTCCCATAGTGGTTGGTGTGTTGGGGAGGACTCCCATAGTGGTGGGTGTGTTGAGGAGGACTCTCATAGTGGTTGGTGTGTTGTGGAGGACACCCATAGTGGTGGGTGTGTTGGGGAGGACTCCCATGGTGGTGGGTGTGTTGTGGAGGATTCCCATGGTGGTTGGTGTATTGGGGAGGAGTCCCAAGGTGGTGGTGGTGGATGTGTTGGGGAAGACTCCCATAGTGGTGGCTGTGTTGGGGAGGACTCCCATAGTGGTGGGTGTGTTGGGGAGGACTCTCCTAGTGGTTGGTGTGTTGTGGAGGACACCCATAGTGGTGGGTGTGTTGGGGAGGACTCCCATGGTGGTGGGTGTGTTGTGGAGGATTCCCATGGTGGTTGCTGTGTTGGGGAGGAGTCCCAAGGTGGTGGTGGTGGATGTGTTGGGGAGGACTCCCACAGTGGTTGGTGTGTTGGGGAGGAGTCCCAAGGTGGTAGTGGTGGGTGTGTGGGAAGGATTCCCATGGTGGTTGGTGTATTGGGGAGGAGTCCCAAGGTGGTGGTGGTGGATGTGTTGGGGAAGACTCCCATAGTGGTTGGTGTGTTGGGGAGGAGTCCCAAGGTGGTGGTGGTGGGTGTGTTGCGGAGGATTCCCATGGTGGTTGGTGTGTTGGGGAGGAGTCCCAAGGTGGTGGTGGTAGATGTGTTGGGGAGGACTCCCATGGTGGTTGGTGTGTTGGGGAGGATTCCAACGGTGGTGGGTATGTTGTGAAGGACTCCCATGGTGGTTGGTGTGTTGGGGAGGATTCCAACGGTGGTGGGTATGTTGTGAAGGACTCCCATGGTGGTTGGTGTGTTGGGGAGGACTCCCAAGGTGGTGGTGGTCGATGTGTTGGGGAGGACTCCCATGGTGGTTGGTGTGTTGGGGAGGATTCCCAAGGTGGTGGTGGGTGTGTTTGGGAGAACTCCCACTGTGGTGGTGGGTGCGTTGAGACGATTCCCATGGTGGTGGTGATGGGTGTGTTGAGGAGGACTCCCACGGTGGTGGTGGGTGTGCTGGGGAGGACTCCCATAGTGGTGGGTGTGTTGGGGAGGAGTTCCAAGGTGGTGTTTGTGTTGAGGAGGACTCCCGTGGTGGTGATGGGTGTGTTGTGGAGAACTCCCATTGTAGGTGGTTTGTTGGGGAGGACTCCCATGGTGGTGGGTGTGTTGGGGAGGACTCCCGTGGTGGTGGTGGGTGTGTTGGGAATGACTCCCGTGGTGGTGGTGGGTGTGTTGGGGAGGACTCCCACGGTGGTGGGTGTGTTGGGAGGACTCCCAGGGTGGTGGTGGGCGTGTTTGGGAGGACTCCCGTGGTGGTGGTGTGTGTGTTATGGAGAACTCCCATTGTAGTTGGTGTGTTGGGGAGGACTCGCACGGTGGTGGTGGATGTGTTGGGGCGGACTCCCATGGTGGTGGATGTGTTGGGGAGGGCTTCCAAGGTTGTGGTGGGTGTGTTGGAAGGACTTCCATGGTGGTGGGTGTGGTGGGGATAATACTTGTAGTTGGGATGACACCTGTGGTAGTGGGTGTGGTGGGGATGACACTTGTGGTGGGAGAACACCTGTGGTTGGGATTGATCGGGAGGACGCTCGTGGTGTTGGTTGTGATGGGGAGAACATCTGTGGTGGTGGGTGTGGTGTTAAGAACACCTGTTGTGGTGGGTGTGGTGGGGAGAACATCTCTGGTCGTGGGTGTGGTGGGGAGAACATCTCTGGTGGTGGGTGTGGCAGGGAGAACATCTCTGGTGGTGGGTGAGGTGGGGAGAACATCTCTGGTGGTGGGTGTGGCAGGGAGAACATCTCTGGTCGTGGGTGTGGTGGGGAGAACATTTATGGTGGTGGGTGTGGCAGGGAGAACATCTCTGGTGGTGGGTGTGGTGGGGAGAACATCTCTGGTGGTGGGTGTGGTTGAGAGAACATCTCTGGTGGTGGGTGTCGTGGGGAGAGCATCTATGGTGGCGGGTGTGGTGGGGAGAACATCTATGGTGGTGGGTGTGGTGGAAAGAACATCTCTCGTGGTGGGTGTGGTGGGGGAGAACATCTCTGGTGGTGGGTGTGGTGGGGAGAACATCTCTGGTGGTGAGTGTGGTGTGGAGAACATCTCTGGTGGTGGGTGTGGTGGGGAGAACATCTATGGTGGTGGGTGTGGCAGGGAGAACATCTCTGGTGGTGGGTGTGATAGAAAGAACACCTCTAGTGGTGGGTGTGGTGGGGAGGGGAGAACATCTCTGGTGATGGGTGTGGTGGGGAGAACATCTCTGGTGATGGGTGTGGTGGGAAGAACATCTCTAGTGGTGAGTGTGGTGGGGAGAACATCTCTGGTGGTGGATGTGGTGGGGAGAACATCTCTGGTGGTGGGTGTGGCGGGGAGAACATCTATGGTGGTGGGTGTGGCAGGGAGAACATCTCTGGTCGTGGGTGTGGTGGGGAGACCATCTCTGGTGGTGGGTGTGGCAGGGAGAATATCTCTGGTGGTGGGTGTGGCAGGGAGAACGTCTCTGGTCGTGGGTGTGGTGAGGAGAACATCTGTGGTGGTGGGTGAGACAGGGAGAACATCTCTGGTGGTGGGTGTGGTGGGGAGAACATCTCTGGTGGTGGGTGTGGTGGGGAGAGCATCTATGGTGGTGGGTGTGGCAGGGAGAACATCTCTGGTGGTGGGTGTGGTGGGGAGAACATCTCTGGTGGTGGGTGTGGCAGGGAGAACATCTCTGGTCGTGGGTGTGGCAGGGAGAACATTTATGGTGGTGGGTGTGGCAGGGAGAACATCTCTGGTGGTGGGTGTGGTGGGGAGAACATCTCTGGTGGTGGGTGTGGTTGAGAGAACATCTCTGGTGGTGAGTGTCGTGGGGAGAGCATCTATGGTGGCGGGTGTGGTGGGGAGAACATCTATGGTGGTGGGTGTGGTGGAAAGAACATCTCTCGTGGTGGGTGTGGTGGGGGAGAACATCTCTGGTGGTGGGTGTGGTGGGGAGAACATCTCTGGTGGTGAGTGTGGTGTTGAGAACATCTCTGGTGGTGGGTGTGGTGGGGAGAACATCTATGGTGGTGGGTGTGGCAGGGAGAACATCTCTGGTGGTGGGTGTGATAGAAAGAACATCTCTAGTGGTGGGTGTGGTGGGGAGGGGAGAACATCTCTGGTGATGGGTGTGGTGGGGAGAACATCTCTTATGATGGGTGTGGTGGGAAGAACATCTGTAGTGGTGAGTGTGGTGGGGAGAACATCTCTGGTGGTGGATGTGGTGGGGAGAACATCTCTGGTGGTGGGTGTGGCGGGGAGAACATCTATGGTGGTGGGTGTGGCAGGGAGAACATCTCTGGTCGTGGGTGTGGTGGGGAGACCATCTCTGGTGGTGGGTGTGGCAGGGAGAATATCTCTGGTGGTGGGTGTGGCAGGGAGAACGTCTCTGGTCGTGGGTGTGGTGAGGAGAACATCTGTGGTGGTGGGTGAGACAGGGAGAACATCTCTGGTGGTGGGTGTGGTGGGGAGAACATCTCTGGTGGTGGGTGTGGTGGGGAGAGCATCTATGGTGGTGGGTGTGGCAGGGAGAACATCTCTGGTGGTGGTGTGGTGGGGAGAACATCTCTGGTGGTGGGTGTGGTGGGGAGAACATCTCTGGTGGTGGGTGTGGCAGGGAGAACATCTCTGGTGGTGGGTGTGGTGGGGAAAACATCTATGGTGGTGGGTGTGGCAGGGAGAACATCTCTGGTGGTAGGTGTGGTGGGGAGAACATCTCTGGTGGTGGGTGTGGAGGGGAGAACATCTCTTGTGGTGGGTGTGGTGGGGAGAACATGTATGGTGGTGGGTGTGGCAGGGAGAACATCTCTGGTGGTGGGTGTGGTGGGGAGAACATCTCTGGTGGTGGGTGTGGTGGAGAGAACATCTCTGGTGGTGGGTGTGGCAGGGAGAACATCTCTGGTCGTGGGTGTGGTGGGGAGAACATCTATGGTGGTGGGTGTGGCAGGGAGAACATCTCTGGTGGTAGGTGTGGTGGGGAGAACATCTCTGGTGGTGGGTGTGGAGGGGAGAACATCTCTTGTGGTGGGTGTGGTGGGGAGAACATGTATGGTGGTGGGTGTGGCAGGGAGAACATCTCTGGTGGTGGGTGTGGTGGGGAGAACATCTCTGGTGGTGGGTGTGGTGGGGAGAGCATCTATGGTGGTGGGTGTGGCAGGGAGAACATCTCTGGTGGTGGGTGTGGTGGGGAAAACATCTATGGTGGTGGGTGTGGTGGGGAGAACATCTCTGGTGGTGGGTGTGGCAGGGAGAACATCTCTGGTGGTGGGTGTGGTGGGGAGAACATCTCTGGTGGTGGGTGTGGTGGGGAGAGCATCTATGGTGGTGGGTGTGGCAGGGAGAACATCTCTGGTGGTGGGTGTGGTGGGGAGAACATCTCTGGTGGTGGGTGTGGTGGGGAAAACATCTATGGTGGTGGGTGTGGCAGGGAGAACATCTCTGGTGGTGGGTGTGGTGGGGAGAACATCTCTGGTGGTGGGTGTGGTGGGGAGAACATCTCTGGTGGTGGGTGTGGTGGGGAGAACATCTCTGGTGGTGGGTGTGGCAGGGAGAACATCTCTGGTGGTGGGTGTGGTGGGGAGAACATCTCTGGTGGTGGGTGTGGTGGGGAGAACATCTCTGGTGGTGGGTGTGGTGGGGAGAACATCTATGGTGGTGGGTGTGGCAGGGAGAACATCTCTGGTGGTGGGTGTGGTGGGGAGAACATCTCTGGTGGTGGGTGTGGTGGGGAGAACATCTCTGGTGGTGGGTGTGGTGGGGAGAGCATCTATGGTGGTGGGTGTGGCAGGGAGAACATCTCTGGTGGTGGGTGTGGTGGGGAGAACATCTCTGGTGGTGGGTGTAGTGGGGAGAGCATCTATGGTGGTGGGTGTGGCAGGGAGAACATCTCTGGTGGTGGGTGTGGTGGGGAGAACATCTCTGGTGGTGGGTGTAGTGGGGAGAGCATCTATGGTGGTGGGTGTGGCAGGGAGAACATCTCTGGTGGTGGGTGTGGTGGGGAGAACATCTCTGGTGGTGGGTGTGGCAGGGAGAACATCTCTGGTGGTGGGTGTGGTGGGGAAAACATCTATGGTGTGTGTCAAGACTCAGTGTTAAGGTTCAGTGTTAAGGTTCAGTGTTAAGGTTCAGTGTCAAGGTTCAGTGTTAAGGTTCAGTGTCAAGACTCAGTGTTAAGGTTCAGTGTTAAGGTTCAGTGTTAAGGTTCAGTGTCAAGGTTCAGTGTTAAGGCTCAGTGTTAAGGTTCAGTGTCAAGGTTCAGTGTCAAGGTTCAGTGTTAAGGCTCAGTGTTAAGGGTCAGTGTCAAGACTCAGTGTTAAGGTTCAGTGTTAAGGTTCAGTGTCAAGGTTCAGTGTTAAGGCTCAGTGTTAAGGTTCAGTGTCAAGGTTCAGTGTCAAGGTTCAGTGTTAAGGCTCAGTGTTAAGGTTCAGTGTCAAGACTCAGTGTTAAGGTTCAGTGTTAAGGTTCAGTGTTAAGGTTCAGTGTCAAGGTTCAGTGTCAAGGTTCAGTGTTAAGGGTCAGTGTTAAGGTTCAGTGTCAAGGTTCAGTGTCAAGGTTCAGTGTTAAGGCTCAGTGTCAAGGCTCAGTGTCAAGGCTCAGTGTCAAGGCTCAGTCAAGGCTCAGTGTCAAGGCTCAGTGTCAAGGCTCAGTGTCAAGGCTCAGTCAAGGCTCAGTGTCAAGGCTCAGTGTCAAGGCTCAGTGTCAAGGCTTTGTGTCCAATTTACAAAACTCTACGAGAATCGCCCGCCAAGCATCACTGAGTGACGGTACGTATTACAGTTTATAGTTTCACAAGTATATATGTATAAATACATATTCACATACGTACGTGTGTACTTAAGTACATACACATACAAGTATTCATATGCATACGTACACAAACGTTTTACACACACACATACACACATCATCAACCAGATAACCGCTGCAGCAAACGGGCGCCTGGCAAACCTGAGAATAGCGTTCCTATACCTTAATAAGGAATCGTTCAAGACACTGTACACTATGTACGTTAGGCCCATACTGGAGTATGCAGCACCAGTCTGGAACCCACACCTTGTCAAGCACGTCAAGAAGTTAGAGAAAGTACAAAGGTTTGCAACAAGGTTAGTTCCAGAGCTCAGGGGACTGTCCAACGATGAAAGGTAGAGGGAAATCGGACTGACGACACTGGAGGACAGAAGGGTCAGGGGAGACATGATAACGAAATACAAGATACTGCGGGGAATAGATAAGGTGGACAGAGACAGGATGTTCCAGAGTGGGGACACAGAAACAAGGGGTCACAATTGGAAGCTGAAGACTCAGACGAGTCACAGGGATGTTAGGAAGTATTTCTTCAGTCATAGAGTCGTCAGGAAGTGAAACAGCCTAGCAAGTGATGTAGTGGAGGCAAGAACCATACATAACATTATTAAGACTAGGTATGACAAAGCTCAGGAAGCAGAGAGAGAGAGAGAACCTAGTAGCGATCAGTGAAGAGGCGGGGCCAGGAGCTGAGTCTCGATCCCCGCAACCACAATTAGGTGAGTACACACACACACACACACACACACACACACACACACACACACACACACACACATAACACACACACATAACACACACACACGCAACACACACACACACACACACAGCAATCAGCGAAGAGGCGGGGCCAGGAACTGTGAATCGACCCCTGCAACCACAAATAGGTGAGTACAAATAGGTGAGTACACATTGCCAGACTCACACATACACTCCCCCCCTCCCCCACCGACATCTCACTCCTTCACCTGATCCCTCCCCTCCCTCTTTCACCCTCCCCCTTCCCACCTCTCCCTCCCTCCCCCTCTCCCTCTCCCACTTACCCACTTGCTTCACTCTCCTTCCCACACCCCCTTCCCACTACTCTCCCACATAGTCACAGTTCCTCCTCTACCTCCCCCCCCCCACACTCTGACATACACAATACTAACCTAACATACAGAATTACATAGGTTTCCCACTCTGAGGCAATCAGGATAAAGCAAAAATGGGTTGCCAGAGAGCAACATAAAAAACCAAGGGACAGGAGGAGGAAACTGCAAAGGAAAATTGGGCAGCAGAGCTCACAAAAAGGGAACATGAATGGGAAAAGAAACTAGAAGAACTTAGCATGAAAATGGAAGAGAGGATAGACATGGAAAGCAGGAAGTGGGAGGTGCAAGTCAAAGCAGCAGAGGCCAGGATACAGAGTTTAGAAGAGGAACTGAAAAATCTGAAACAGCCTAAAGAGCTAAAGAACATTTTGGGATTGACAACAGAGACTGCTACCTCAGTTACAAATTAGGGGACTGTAGGGAAAGAAGGAGCAAAACAGCATGTAGAAGCTCAATCAGTGGAGAATGTAGTAAATGAAAGAGCTAAGCTATATGTGGAGGCCCTAACAGACCACAGCAGAGACCAGGGAAAGCCGAGAAGGGAAAATGACAGGCCACTGAGCCCAAGTACATTAGCTAGTGAAACTGAAGAAAGGAAAGCTGCAATGGAGGAAATCAAATTGAATGAGGGGATACACAGGGATATGCAGTGGGAGAATGAAAGGGTGAGGTCAGTCTTTGTGTATGGGCTCCAGGAAGTTGAAGGGGAAACATATGAAGCAAGAAAACAAGGGGAAAAAAAGCAATTGAAAGCATCATGAAAGCAATAGGAGAAGACGACATGACCCGGAAAATTTTCGGAGAATAAGGGGGTATGTAAAAAAAAGAACCCGGCCAGTGAAAGTGACCTTCAAGGCAGAATCGACTCGGAACAGGATCCTGCAGGAGAAAGCACGATTAAGGGACATGCCAGCATACAGGAAGGTGTATCTCGACCGCGACAGAACACAAGCAGAAAGGCAGAAACAGAGAGAGATGGTACAAAGGCGAAAGGAGGAAAGAGAGGGGATGGAGAAGACAGACAGGAGATCCCAGACACAGGAAGATCAAATACAGCCTCCCTCACAACTTCCTATAGAAGCCTCCCAACCAGGTCAACCCCAGTGCAACCAAACACTCTAAACCAAAACACCCATGCCACATCCAATGCCCCCACCCACTGCATTACAAACACCACCCCCACAGCAACCACCCATAGTTCCTTATCAGGTCTCCCACTTCCCCAACCCCAATACACCTCCCAGACCACAATCTTAGAAAAGAAGTTGAAGGTGTGGTATACAAATGCAGATGGAATAACAAATAAGTATGAGGAGTGGCACGAAAGAATCAAGGAGACATCCCCAGACATAATAGCACTCACAGAAACAAAACTCACCAGAATAATAACAGATTCAATCTTTCCAACCGGATATCAAATCCTCAGGAAAGACAGAGGGAGGAGAGGGGGAGGAGGAGTTGCACTGCTCATTACAAACCAGTGGGGGTTTGAGAAAATGGAAGGAATGGATGGCACGAGCGAAAGGGAGTACTTAGTAGGAACAATCCAGTCTGAGGGACAAAAGGTGATAATTGCAGTAATGTACAACCCACCACAGAACTGCAGGAGGCCAAGAGAAGAATACGATGAGAGCAACAGAGCAATGGTCGACACACTAGCCGAGGTGGCCAGGAGAGCACACATGGGGGGAGCAAAGTTACTAGTTATGGGTGATTTCAATCACAAGGAGATTGACTGGGAAAACCTGGAGTCCCATGGGGGTCCCGAAACATGGAGAGCCAAGATGATGGATGTGGTACTGGAAAACCTCATGCATCAACATGTTAGAGACACTACCAGAGAGAGAGGAGAGGATGAACCAGCAAGACTGGACCTTGTATTCACCTTGAGTAGTTCGGACATCGAGGATATCATGTATGAAAGGCCCCTGGGAGCTAGTGATCATGTGGTTCTGTGCTTCGACTACATAGTTGAGCTCCAAGTGGAGAGAGTAGCAGGAATAGGCTGGGAAAAACCAAACTACAAAAGGGGGAACTACTCAGGCATGAGGAACTTCCTTCAAGACATTCAGTGGGAGAGGGAACTGACAGGAAAACCAGTACAAGAAATGATGGACTATGTAGCAACAAAATGCAAGGAGGCAGAGGAGAGGTTTGCTCCCAAGGGAAACAGAAATAATGGGAAGAACAGAACGAGTCCTTGGTTCACCCAAAGGTGTAGGGAGGCAAAAACTAGGTGTACTAGAGAATGGAAAAGGTACAGAAGACAGAGAACTCAGGAAAATAAAGAAATCAGCCGAAGAGCCAGAAACGAATATGCACAGATAAGAAGGGAGGCTCAGAGACAATATGAAAATGACATAGCATCAAAAGTAAAGACTGACCCGAAGCTGTTGTACAGCCACATCAGGAGGAAAACAACAGTCAAGGACCAGGTAATCAGACTGAGGAAGGGTGATGGGGAATTCACAAGAAACGACCGAGAGGTATGTCAGGAGCTCAACACAAGATTTAAAGAGGTATTTACAGTGGAAACCAGTAGGACTCCTAGAAATCAGAACAGGGGGGCACACCAGCAAGTGCTGGATGAGGTACATATAACCAAGGAGGAGGTGAAGAAGCTGCTATGCGAACTTGACACCTCAAAGGCGATGGGACCAGACAACATCTCTCCATGGGTCCTTAAAGAGGGAGCAGAGATATTGTGTGAGCCATTAACAAAGATCTTCAACACATCATTTGAAACTGGGCAACTCCCTGAGGTATGGAAAATGGCAAATGTAGTCCCAATTTTTAAAAAGGGAGACAGACATGAAGCACTAAACTAAAGACCTGCATCACTAACGTGTATAGTATGCAAGGTCATGGAGAAGATCATCAGGAGGAGAGTGGTGGGCCACCTGGAAAGAAACAAGTGTATAATTGACAACCAGCACGGTTTCAGGGAAGGAAAATCCTGTGTCACAAACCTACTAGAGTTTTATGACAAGGTGACAGAAGTAAGACAAGAGAGAGAGAGGTGGATCGACTGCATGTTTTTGGACTGCAAGAAGGCCTTCGACACAGTTCCTCACAAGAGGTTACTGCAAAAGCTAGAGGATCAGGCACACATAACAGGAAAGGCACTGCAATGGATCAGAGAATACCTGACAGGGAGGCAACAACGAGTCATGGTACGCGACGAGGTGTCAGAGTGGGCGCCTGTGACAAGCGGGTTTCCACAGGGGTCAGTCCTAGGACCTGTGCTGTTCTTGGTATATGTGAACGACATAACGGAAGGGATAGACTCAGAAGTGTCCTTGTTTGCAGATGATGCGAAGTTAATGAGAAGAATCAAATCGGATGAGGATCAGGCAGGACTACAAAGAGACCTGGACAGGCTACAAACCTGGTCCAGCAACTGGCTCCTTGAGTTTAACCCTGCCAAATGCAAAGTCATGAAGATTGGGGAAGGGCAAAGAAGACCGCAGACACAATATAGTTTAGATGGCCAAAGACTGCAAACCTCACTCAAGGAAAAAGATCTGGGGGTGAGCATAACACCGAGCATATCTCCTGAGGCGCACATCAATCAGATAACTGCTGCAGCATACGGGCGCCTGGCAAACCTACGGATAGCGTTCCGATACCTCAGTAAGGATTCGTTTAAGACTCTGTATACTATTTACGAGGCGGGGCCAGGAGCTGTGACTCGACCCCTGCAACCACAAATAGGTGAGTACACACACACACCACCACCACCACCACCACCACCACCAGCAGCAGCTTACTATAAACACACATACATCACCAGCTTACTATACAAACACACCACCAGCTTAATATATATTTATACACACACACACACACACCACCAGTTTACTATACACACATACACACACACACCACCAGTTTACTATACACACACACACACACATACACACACACACACACACACACACCACCACCACCACCACCACCACCACCACCACCACCACCACCACCACCACCACCACCACCACCAGCTTACTATACACACACGCCACCAGCTTACTATACACACACACACCACCAGCTTACTATACACACACACCACCAAGTTACTGTTTACACACACACACCACCAGCTTACTATACACACACCACCACCAGCTTACTATACACACACACACACCACCAGCTTACTATACACACACACACACACACCACCAGCTTACTATACACACACACCACCAGCTTACTATATACACACACACACACCACCAGCTTACTATACACACACACCACCACCAGCTTACTATACACACACACACACCACCAGCTTACTATACACACACACACCACCAGCTTACTATACACACTCACCACCTCCAGCTTACTATACACACTCACCACCACCAGCTTACTATACACACACACACCACCACCAGCTTACTACACACACACACACACACACACACACACACACACACCACCACCACCACCAGCTTACTATACACACACACACACACACACACACCACCAGCTTACTATACACACACGCCACCAGCTTACTATACACACACACACCACCAGCTTACTATACGCACACACACACCACCAGCTTACTATACACACACACACACACAAACACACACACACACACACACACACACACACACACACACACACACACACACACACACACACACACACACACACACACACACACACACACACAAGGAGATTGACTGGGAAAACCTGGAGCCCCATGGGGGTCCCGAAACATGGAGAGCCAAGATGATGGATGTGGTACTGGAAAACCTCATGCATCAACATGTTAGATACTACCAGAGAGAGAGGAGAGGATGAACCAGCAAGGCTGGACCTTGTATTCACCATGAGTAGTTCGGACATCGAGGGTATCATGTATGAAAGGCCCCTGGGAGCTAGTGATCATGTGGTTCTGTGCTTCGACTACATAGTTGAGCTCCAAGTGGAGAGAGTAGCAGGAATAGGCTGGGAAAAACCAAACTACAAAAGGGGGAACTACTCAGGCATGAGGAACTTCCTTCAAGACATTCAGTGGGAGAGGGAACTGACAGGAAAACCAGTACAAGAAATGATGGACTATGTAGCAACAAAATGCAAGGAGGCAGAGGAGAGGTTTGTTCCCAAGGGAAACAGAAATAATGGGAAGAACAGAACGAGTCCTTGGTTCACCCAAAGGTGTAGGGAGGCAAAAACTAGGTGTACTAGAGAATGGAAAAGGTACAGAAGACAGAGAACTCAGGAAAACAAAGAAATCAGCCGAAGAGCCAGAAACGGATATGCACAGATAAGAAGGGAGGCTCAGAGACAATATGAAAATGACATAGCATCAAAAGTAAAGACTGACCCGAAGCTGTTGTACAGCCACATCAGGAGGAAAACAACAGTCAAGGACCAGGTAATCAGACTGAGGAAGGGTGATGGGGAATTCACTAGAAACGACCAAGAGGTATGTCAGGAGCTCAACACAAGATTTAAAGAGGTATTTACAGTGGAAACCAGTAGGACTCCAGGAAATCAGAACAGGGGGGCACACCAGCAAGTGCTGGATGAGGTACATATAACCAAGGAGGAGGTGAAGAAGCTGCTATGCGAACTTGACACCTCAAAGGCGGTGGGACCAGACAACATCTCTCCATGGGTCCTTAAAGAGGGAGCAGAGATATTGTGTGAGCCATTAACAAAGATCTTCAACACATCATTTGAAACTGGGCAACTCCCTGAGGTATGGAAAATGGCAAATGTAGTCCCAATTTTTAAAAAGGGAGACAGACATGAGGCACTAAACTACAGACCTGTATCACTAACGTGTATAGTATGCAAGGTCATGGAGATCATCAGGAGGAGAGTGGTGGGGCACCTGGAAAGAAACAAGTGTATAATCGACAACCAGCACGGTTTCAGGGAAGGAAAATCCTGTGTCACAAACCTACTAGAGTTTTATGACAAGGTGACAGAAGTAAGACAAGAGAGAGAGGGGTGGATCGACTGCATATTTTTGGACTGCAAGAAGGCCTTCGACACAGTTCCTCACAAGAGGTTACTGCAAAAGCTAGAGGATCAGGCACACATAACAGGAAAGGCACTGCAATGGATCAGAGAATACCTGACAGGGAGGCAACAACGAGTCATGGTATGCGACGAGGTGTCAGAGTGGGCGCCTGTGACAAGCGGGGTTCCACAGGGGTCAGTCCTAGGACCTGTGCTGTTCTTGGTATATGTGAACGACATAACGGAAGGGATAGACTCAGAAGTGTCCTCGTTTGCAGATGATGTGAAGTTAATGAGAAGAATCAAATCGGATGAGGATCAGGCAGGACTACAAAGAAACCTGGACAGGCTGCAAGCCTGGTCCAGCAACTGGCTCCTTGAGTTTAACCCTGCCAAATGCAAAGTCATGAAGATTGGGGAAGGGCAAAGAAGACCGCAGACACAATATAGTTTAGATGGCCAAAGACTGCAAACCTCACTCAAGGAAAAAGATCTGGGGGTGAGTATAACACCGAGCATATCTCCTGAGGCGCACATCAATCAGATAACTGCTGCAGCATACGGGCGCCTGGCAAACCTACGGATAGCGTTCCGATACCTCAGTAAGGAGTCGTTCAAGACCCTGTATACCATTTACGTCAGGCCCATATTGGAGTATGCAGCACCAGTTTGGAATCCACACCTAGTCAAGCACGTCAAGAAATTAGAGAAAGTGCAAAGGTTTGCAACAAGACTAGTCCCAGAGCTACGGGGATTGTCCTACGAAGAAAGGTTGAGGGAAATCGGCCTGACGACACTGGAGGCCAGGAGGGTCAGGGGAGACATGATAACGACATATAAAATACTGCGCGGAATAGACAAGGTGGACAAAGACAGGATGTTCCAGAGATGGGACACAGACACAAGAGGTCACAATTGGAAGTTGAAGACTCAGATGAATCGAAGGGATGTTAGGAAGTATTTCTTCAGTCATAGAGTAGTCAAGTCATGGAATAGTCTAGAAAGTGAAGTAGTGGAGGCGGGAACCATACATAGTTTTAAGGCGAGGTATAATAAAGCTCATGTAGCAGGGAGAGAGAGGACCTAGTAGCAATCAGTGAAGAGGCGGGGCCAGGAGCTATGACTCGACCCCTGCAACCACAAATAGGTGAGTACAAATAGGTGAGTACACACACACACACACACACCACCACCACCACCACCACCACCACCAGCTTACTATACACACACATACATCCCCAGCTTACTATACAAACACACCACCAGCTTAATACATATATATATATATATATACACACACACACCACCAGATTACTATACACACACACACACACACACCACCAGATTACTATGCACACACACACGCCACCAGCTTACTATACACACACACACCACCAGCTTACTACACACACACACACACCACCAGCTTACTATACACACACACACACACACACACACACACACACACACACACACACACACACACACACACACACACACACACACACACACACACACACACACACACACACACCTGTGTCACAAACCTTCTGGAGTTTTATGATAAAATAACAGAAGTAAGACAAGAGAGAGAGGGGTGGGTTGATTGCATCTTCTTGGACTGCAAGAAGGCCTTTGACACAGTTCCTCACAAGAGATTAGTGCAGAAGCTAGAGCATCAGGCGCATATAACAGGAAGGGCACTGCAATGGATCAGAGAATACCTGACAGGGAGGCAACAACGAGTCATGGTACGTAATGATGTATCACAGTGGGCACCTGTGACGAGCGGGGTCCCACAGGGGTCGGTCCTAGGACCAGTGCTATTTTTGGTATATGTGAACGACATGACGGAAGGGTTGGATTCAGAAGTGTCCCTGTTTGCAGATGATTTGAAGTTAATGAGGAGAATTAAATCTGATGAAGACCAGGCAGGACTTCAAAGAGACCTGGACAGACTGGACACCTGGTCCAGCAAATGGCTTCTCGAATTTAATCCTGCCAAATGCAAAGTCATGAAGATAGGGGAAGGGCACAGAAGACCACAGACAGAGTATAGGCTAGGTGGCCAAAGACTGCAAACCTCACT
>NC_091295.1:27723873-27753873 GCF_038502225.1 Cherax quadricarinatus | reverse complement strand
TAGTGCTGAGTAATCTACGTGGGTCTAGTAATGTAACTAGTGCTGAGTAATCTACGTGGGTCTAGTAATGTAACTAGTGCTGAGTAATCTACGTGGGTCTAGTAATGTAACTAGTGCTGAGTAATCTACGTGGGTCTAGTAATGTAACTAGTGCTGAGTAATCCACATGGGTTTGGTAATGTAATGTAACTGGTGCTGAGTAATCCACATGGGTTTAGTAATATAATTAGTGCTCAGTAATCCACGTGGGTTTAGGTTTTTATAAATATTATATTCGTAAATGTAACAATTGAAGGAGAATTATAGGTCTAGAATAATGACCTTAAAATGATAATAAATTGTTTAATGTCGTATATATGTGTAATGACGTTGAAGTGAGACTAGTTAAACTAAGGAAAATGATACTTACTTCAGTATGTTTCAGCACTCAGTACGACAGAGTTACTGTACTCGAGTAAGTCTTGTTGCTGTTGGAAGGACTGTTTCTATAAAACCATGCAGCTGATTTCGCAGACCGTGACCACTGCAGCATTCACACGAATAAAACAGGTTTTTAACATTCCTGTCGTGGCCAACACAAATTAGATTTCCTAGTTGAAGCTCAAAAAAAATATTTTGTTCATAGCCACCAAAAAAAAAAATAAAAAAAAACTTTCTCTGCCACGGGAAGAGTGAACCTAAAAGTTCAGCTTAACACACCTAGGTTAAATATAAGTAGATACTACTTTGTTAATGTGGAACAGTGTTAGCAAGTTAGCTGTTTAGAAGGTGTGGCCACCTCCACCCCCATATTAATGTCTGGCCTACATATACTGCACATCCAGTTATCCTTCTCACACCTTTCTTCTTGCTTCCCACAACTTTTATCTTCTTGCTATCTTCTCCCTTTCACTTCCAACTGTCTGGTGGATCACTTTTTTCAGTACCCACGCACTGAAAATGTTCTGTATAATATATCTATTGTATCTTCTGTCGTGTGTGTGTGAAAGAGAGAGGGGGGGGGAGAGGGTGATGGTTGGGGAAGGATCTTAGGAGTGACGAACAGTCTTGACAAGAACACCCCACAACTAGATGACAACCTACCAACGTCGCATCTACTGCCTCTTCTTACATTAAGATTTCCTTGTGGTGTGATCGTGGATGATTAATCAACCATATGTGGAGCCTGTAACACTTATTGTGGATCTCACCCCTCCTATATGTGGAGCCTGTAACACTTATTGTGGATCTCACCCCTCCTATATGTGGAGCCTGTAACACTTATTGTGGATCTCACCCCTCCTATATATGGAGCCTGTAACACTTATTGTGGATCTCACTTTCAAGGATCACAACAGTGCCACGATCGCACGTGCAAAGAAAATGATAGGATGGATAATGAGAACTTTCAAAACGAGAGATGCCAAGCCCATGATGATCCTTTTCAAATCACTTGTTCTCTCTAGGCTGGAATACTGCTGTACATTAACATCTCCATACAAAGCAGGTGAAATCGCAGATCTAGAGAGTGTACAGAGATCCTTTACTGCACGTATAAGTTCTGTCAAGCACCTTAACTACTGGGAACGCTTGAAAGCACTTGACTTGTACTCGTTGGAACGCAGGAGGGAGAGATATATCATAATCTACACTTGGAAAATCTTGGAAGGAATGGTCCCAAATCTGCACACAGAAATCACTCCCTACGAAAGTAAAAGACTGGGCAGGCGATGCAAAATGCCGCCAATAAAAAGTAGGGGCGCCATTGGTACACTAAGAGAAAACACCATAAGTGTCCGGGGCCCAAAACTGTTCAACAGCCTCCCATCAAGCATTAGGGGAATTGCCAATAAACCCCTGGCTGCCTTCAAGAGAGAGCTGGACAGATACCTAAAGTCAGTGCCGGATCAGCCGGGCTGTGGCTCGTACGTCGGACTGCGTGCGGCCAGCAGTAACAACCTAGTTGATCAGGCCCTGATCCATCGGGAGGCCTGGTCGTGGACCGGGCCGCGGGGGCGTTGATCCCCGGAATAACCTCCAGGTAACCTCCTATATGTGGAGCCTGTAACACTTATTGTGGATCTCACCCCTCCTATATATGGAGCCTGTAACACTTATTGTGGATCTCACTCCTCCTATATGTGGAGCCTGTAACACTTATTGTGGATCTCACCCCTCCTATATATGGAGCCTGTAACACTTATTGTGGATCTCACTCCTCCTATATGTGGAGCCTGTAACACTTATTGTGGATCTAACCCCTCCTATATATGGAGCTTGTAACACTTATTGTGGATCTCACTCCTCCTATATGTGGAGCCTGTAACACTTATTGTGGATCTCACCCCTCCTATATGTGGAGCCTGTAACACTTATTGTGGATCTCACCCCTCCTATATGAGGAGCCTGTAACACTTATTGTGGATCTCACCCCTCCTATATGAGGAGCCTGTAACACTTATTGTGGATCTCACCCCTCCTATATGTGGAGCCTGTAACACTTAATGTGGATCTCACCCCTCCTATATGAGGAGCCTGTAACACTTATTGTGGATCTCACCCCTCCTATATGAGGAGCCTGTAACACTTATTGTGGATCTCACCCCTCCTATATGTGGAGCCTGTAACACTTAATGTGGATCTCACCCCTCCTATATGAGGAGCCTGTAACACTTATTGTGGATCCCATCCCTCTGTTATGTGGAGTCTACACTGTTGTTAGGGATCTTCACCCTTCCCTTTGTAGAGACTGAACGGTCATTAGGGATCCCATACTTCCATATGTGGTCTGCACAGTTACTGGGAGCCACTGATTTCATACGAGCCCAGTGCAAGGAGGGGAAAAAAAGACCAGTGGATAATTGCCCAACCAGACACGATACTTTGATATTGTGTGTGTTGGCTTTTAATGCGTGATCATATGGAAAATATAAAAGTAAATCCCATGGTCTTAAGCCGTAGCAAAGAGCCAGACCTAATTTATAAGCAACCTAAAAGCGCATCGTCAGTAAAAGAGACAACAGCGTAGCTGCGCAATGCATGAAAGTGCGTGCACGTCAGGTGGCAAGATGTGACCGCGTTCCATCACAGTTAGTATCAGGAAGTTGTCGGATTCTCCTTGACTTTGACACTGAAAGCTTCTATCACTGCAGTATTATTGCTGGTTCAGGCATCACCACAACATATTCTTACCTGTTTACGCATGTGACTGCGTTTCTGACTTTAGGGGATCGAACATCATACTAGGAGAGTTAATATAACTGAGGCAGTGAGATGAGACAAGTGTGCTTGTAAACCAAGCATTCATGAGATCAGGGTTGTCGATAAGGAGAGTAGCAACCTCACTGAACTGCGCGACCCTAATTCTTAGTACAGTATTGACCTTAAACCTGGGATGTATACTTATGCATGTATTTACTATTGTTATGATGATATTGCCCTACATGATATCTTTCCAAAAGAAAGTAAGAGAAAGAATAGAAATGGTGCTCTTGAGCCTCACCTTTGCAATTAAGTATTGTGGCTTACTTCCCCTTTGAGCTGTTGTATATTTATTTAAATCCATGTACTGCGTCTAAATACCGGACTAGTTCCTATGGAAGCTAGGTTCGATTTTCTAGTAGAGCTTTACATAAAAAATGCAGATGTTTTATCAGAGCCTTGGAGTTCTAGGTTCGACTTTATCAGAAAAGGCGAAAGTAAATATAATAACAAAATATCAGACACATTCGATTCACAGTCGACTTAAAAGTGATGGATAACCTTACAGCCATGTTGCCTACGTTACAACTCAAGCTGTTAATCACTGTTTTTATCGATGCTTCTCTTGTTCCCATTTCCCCCTTTCTCTCTCTAATTATGCAGTAGTGTTTAAGGAAAATGGCATCTGCAATCATCCAATCATATCTATTAACTTGATTTCATAAATTATGTCTTGGATTTCTTCTTTTGCTTTCATTTAATTCCTGGGGGTTGTTAGTGATGTCATCTGTGTATACACTGATGCACGTTCTTGCTTGGCCAGTGCGTATGTTTTTTTTTTTTTGGGGGGGGGGGTGAGGTAGGAGGTAGAGAATTTGTGGGGATGATGGGCTCTGAAGTGTGGTGGTTCTTGAGAATGTCGTGAAACTTGGGAAATGTGGTGGGACTTGGTGATGTGTTGGGTCCCACCCACTTGAAAGTTACTTTATACAACAAAACTACGAGTGAGCCGAAGGTGCACACGTATGCTATTTCAGTAGACACACACATGAGTGAGAAGGATTGGATTTAAGTGGGACTTGCGCAGAATGGGTTGGTAGAGTTTTCAGAGCTAAAATCTTGGGGAGCCATAAGTAGACAAATATTTCAGTTAGAGAGTTTGGATTTGTGAAGGACTTGCCAGGTATGGGCCAGCGTACTTGCTGTAGTGTTTCTCCTTCCTTATGTTCTTGTAGCGATATACTGAAAGGTTTCAGCAATATGTTAAGTAAATGGACGCAAGAACAACTAATGAAACATTTATCACAGCTACGTTTCGCTCGTCAAGATCTTTATCAAGCAAAACATAGCCATATTCAGTATATCATCAGCTGTTTTTATATCCATTTACCTGATAGTAAATAACTCTGGCATTTATAAAGTAAATAATATAGAACTTTACCATACAGTATGGGCAAAGAACTTGGGACTCATGGTAAGCAGTAAACTGAAACCAAGACATCAGTATCAAAGTGTGCGCAATAACGCTAACAGATAACTTGGATTTATATCAAGAAGTGTAACAGAAGTCCAAAAGTTATACTACAGCTCCATACATCATTAGTAAGGCCTCATTAGATCATGCAGCTCAGTTCTGGTCTCCATATTACAGAATGGATTTATATAAATGCACCGGAGAAGATAGTGATATATGACAAATCTAATGCACTGTATGGGGAATCTTTCATACGAAGATAGACCGAGAGTTAAAACATTAGGTTGTTTTAAAAATAGATTAAACGAATGCATGAGCCAGAAGGGTTAGGTTTAAGTGGGACCTGCAGAACGTGGGTTGAGTGTTACTGAAGTTTCTGCCTCGGGCAGTTTTAGAAGCTTGGTTGGTCCAGTATTTGAATGTCAGGAGTTGTATTTGAAAAAAAGACCTGCCAAGTATGTGCCAGAGCTGTGCTCTTCCACTCTTATGTTCTTTTATTTTTCTGATAATTTTTCAGCAACACGTTTAATGTTGATATTAGTGTTATTTTCGTGTCGGTGACCATACTAATGGCATTTAAACGGAATGTAATAAACAGCTACCAATTTATATTATATAATTACGGAAAATATTTTGAAACTACTGTACATTTCCAAATGAGAGGCAGCATAAACTTCACAAGCTGGCGGCAGAGTCCCGCTTCTCTGTTTTTTTAGTCCGTAATTTTGTCCAAAACGAGGCATGAAATTTGTCACTGTGTTAAGTGCTCTAAGAAGCTCGGGCAATTTAAAGTTCGGAAATAAATCTTACATCTACTTTCGGAACACCAAAAGGTTATCGGTGGTATATTGTTTTTCTAAATGTCTGTAAAATTGTATTGGAAGGGATTTTTAAAAACCATGCCTAAGCCTCTTAATGCCTTTCGTTATATATATATATACAAGAAATCAATAGCAGACATACCACCGACAGGGAACACTGGCATGGTCCAACACTTAGCCTTTGACTAGCAAAGCCCTGGTGTGTATAACTACCAGCTCCAACAGTCTGGCTAATCAGCCGTCACCCAAAAGGATAAATCAGAGAACGAGAGGTGGAGATGGTCAGTCCCACCTCTCTCACTGTAGACAACACCTGCTTCCTCCAATGGTTTGTTTCCTCTACGTTTTGGTACCCAAACTCTTGATAATCTCTCCACTCTCCTCCCAAGGTTCCCCATGCATCCCCCTCCCAAGGTCCCCAACATCCCCCCTCCAAAGGTACCCCAACATCTTCCCTCCATAAGATCCCCACATCTCCCACTACTGGTTCCCCACTTCCTCTCTCCACGGGATCCTCACGTCTCCCTCTACAGCCACTGTAAGCAGCGCACCTTCCATAAATCAGTATAAGTAGAGCACCAGCAGCACTCAGTGACCTCCTGTATTAAGAGCGTCATGCATGGTGAGAGAGTGTCATGCATGGTGTGAGAGAGTGTCATGTATGGTGTGAGAGTGTCATGCATGGTGTGAGAGAGTGTCATGTATGGTGTGAGAGAGTGTCATGTATGGTGTGAGAGTGTCATGCATGGTGTGAGAGAGTGTCATGCATGGTGTGAGAGAGTGTCATGTATGGTGTGAGAGTGTCATGCATGGTGTGAGAGAGTGTCATGTATGGTGTGAGAGTGTCATGCATGGTGTGAGAGTATCATGCATGGTGTGAGAGCGTCATGCATGGTGAGAGAGTGTCATGCATGGTGTGAGAGAGTGTCATGCATGGTGTGAGAGAGTGTCATGTATGGTGTGAGAGAGTGTCTGTTTTCTTAACCATTTACATCATAACATGATATTGTGAAGATGTACAGGGGTTGAGTGAACATGATGATGTGAAGATGTACAGGGGTTGAGTGAACATGATGATGTGAAGATGTACAGGGGTTGAGTGAACATGATGATGTGAAGATGTACAGGGGTTGAGTGAACATGATATTGTGAAGATGTACAGGGGTTGAGTGAACATGATATTGTGAAGATGTACAGGGGTTGAGTGAACATGATATTGTGAAGATGTACAGGGGTTGAGTGAACATGATATTGTGAAGATGTACAGGGGTTGAGTGAACATGATGATGTGAAGATGTACAGGGGTTGAGTGAACATGATATTGTGAAGATGTACAGGGGTTGAGTGAACATGATATTGTGAAGATGTACAGGGGTTGAGTGAACATGATATTGTGAAGATGTACAGGGGTTGAGTGAACATGATATTGTGAAGATGTACAGGGGTTGAGTGAACATGATATTGTGAAGATGTACAGAGGTTGAGTGAACATGATATTGTGAAGATGTACAGGGGTTGAGTGAACATGATATTGTGAAGATGTACAGGGGTTGAGTGAGCATGATATTGTGAAGATGTACAGGGGTTGAGTGAACATGATATTGTGAAGATGTACAGGGGTTGAGTGAGCATGATATTGTGAAGATGTACAGGGGTTGAGTGAACATGATATTGTGAAGATGTACAGGGGTTGAGTGAGCATGATATTGTGAAGATGTACAGGGGTTGAGTGAACATGATATTGTGAAGATGTACAGGGGTTGAAACGTAAAGAATTATTAATATCTTGGCTGGTACTTCTAACAAATATATTAGCAAGGCACCTAAATTGTTACTCAATATCTGTAACGGAGGTCAGAGATTAATGTTCCCTATGGTGAATGCTGTCTGGTCATAAACACGATATCATGTGTGAATTATCCCGCCTCCTATCAGGATATGAAAAGAGATTTGCCTGGTCATGACTAATGGAGGAAGGATCGAGCCTTCAGCGCGCCCCTCGCTGCATCACCCACCTCAGCTTAATATTTCATGTATATAATGCTAATGAGACGCAGTGTGTTGGTGAGGACTATCAGTTAGTGTTGGTGAGGACTATCAGTTAGTGTTGGTGAGGACTATCAGTTAGTGTTGGTGAGGACTATCAGTTAGTGTTGGTGAGGACTATCAGTTAGTGTTGGTGAGGACTATCAGTTAGTGTTGGTGAGGACTATCAGTTAGTGTTGGTGAGGACTATCAGTTAGTGTTGGTGAGGACTATCAGTTAGTGTTGGTGAGGACTATCAGTTGATGTTGGTGAGGACTATCAACTGGTGTTGGTGAGGACTATCAGTTAGTGTTGGTGAGGACTATCAGTTAGTGTTGGTGAAGACTATCAGTTAGTGTTGGTGAGGACTATCAACTGGTGTTGGTGAGGACTATCAGTTAGTGTTGGTGAGGACTATCAGTTAGTGTTGGTGAGGACTATCAGTTAGTGTTGGTGAGGACTATCAGTTAGTGTTGGTGAGGACTATCAGTTGATGTTGGTGAGGACTATCAACTGGTGTTGGTGAGGACTATCAGTTGATGTTGGCGAGGACTATCAACTGGTGTTGGCGAGGACTATCAGTTGATGTTGGCGAGGACTATCAACTGGTGTTGGTGAGGACTATCAGTTGATGTTGGCGAGGACTATCAACTGGTGTTGGCGAGGACTATCAGTTGATGTTGGCGAGGACTATCAACTGGTGTTGGCGAGGACTATCAGTTGATGTTGGCGAGGACTAACAACTGGTGTTGGCGAGGACTCTCAGTTGATGTTGGCGAGGACTATCAACTGGTGTAGGTGAGGATTATCAGCTGGTGTTGGTGAGAACCATCAGCTGGTGTTGGTGAGGACTATCAGCTGGTGTTGGTGAGGATTATCAGCTGGTGTTGGTGAGAACTATCAGCTGGTGTTGGTGAGGACTATCAGCTGGTGTTGGTGAAAACTATCAGCTGGTGTTGGTGAGAACTATCAGCTGGTGTCGGTGAGAACTATCAGCTGGTGTTGGTAAGGACTATCAGCTGGTGTTGGTAAGGACTATCAGCTGGTGTTGGTAGGGACTATCAGCTGGTGCTGGTGAGGACTATCAGCTGGTGTTGATGAGGACTATCAGATGGTGTTGGTGAGAATTATCAGCTGGTGTTGGTGAGGACTTTCAGCTGATGTTGGTGAGGACTGTCAGCTGGTGTTGGCGAGAACTATCAGCTGGTGTTGGTGAGGACTCTCAGCTAGTGTTGGGGAGGACTGTCAGCTGGTATTGGTGAAGACTGTCAGCTGGTATAGGTGAGGACTATCAGCTGGTGTTGGTGAGAACTGTCAGCTCGTGTTGGTTAGGATTATCATCTGGTGTTGGTGAGAACTATCAGCTGGTGTTGGTGAGGACTATCAGCTGGTGCTGGTGAGGACTATCAGCTGGTGTTGATGAGGACTATCAGCTGGTGTTGGTGAGGACTATCAGCTGGTGTAGGTGAGAACTATCAGCTGGTGTTGGTGAGGACTCTCTGCTAGTGTTGGGGAGGACTGTCAGCTGGTATTGGTGAAGACTCAGCATGTGTAGGTGAGGACTATCAGCTGATGTTGGTGAGGCCTATGAGCTGGTGTTGGTGAGGACTGTCAGCCGGTGTAGGTGAGGACTATCAGCTGGTGTTGGTGAGAACTATCAGCTGGTGTTGGTGAGGACTATCAGCTGGTGTTGGTGAGGGCTATCAGCTGGTGTTGGCGAGGACTATCAGCTGTTGTTGGTGAGGCCTATCAGCTGGTGTTGGTGAGGACTATCAGCTGGTGTTGGTGAGGACTATCAGCTGGTGTAGGTGACGGCTATCAGCTGTTGTTGGTGAGAACTATCAACTGGTGTTGGTGAGAACTATCAGCTTGTGTTGGTGAGGACTATCAGCTGGTGTTGGTGAGAACTATCAGCTGGTGTTGGTGAGGACTATCAGCTGATGTAGGTGAGGACTATCAGCTGGTGTTGGTGAGGACTATCAGCCGGTGTTGATGAGGACTATAGCTGGTGTTGGTGAGAACTATCAGCTGGTGTTGGTGAGAACTATCAGCTGGTGTGGATGAGGACTATCAGCTGGTGTTGATGAGGACTATAGCTGGTGTTGGTGAGGACTATCAGCTGGTGTTGGTGAGGACTATCAGCTGGTGTTGATGAGGACTATCAGCTGGTGTTGGTGAGGACTATCAGCTGGTGTTGGTGAGGACTATCAGCTGGTGTTGGTGAGGACTATCAGCTGGTGTTGATGAGGACTATCAGCTGGTGTTGATGAGGACTATAGCTGGTGTTGGTGAGAACTATCAGCTGGTGTTGGTGAGGACTATCAGCTGGTGTTGGTGAGGACTATCAGCTGGTGTGGATGATGACTATCAGCTGGTGTTGATGAGGACTATAGCTGGTATTGGTGAAGACTGTCAGCTGGTGATGGTGAGGGTTATCAGCTGGTGTTGATGAGGACTATCAGCTGGTGTTGATGAGGACTATCAGCTGGTGTTGGTGAGAACTATCAGCTGGTGTTGGTGAGGACTATCAGCTGGTGTTAGTGAGGACTATCAGCTAGTGTAGGTAAGGACTTTCAGCTGGTGTTGGTGAGGACTATCACTTGTGTTAGTGAGGACTATCAGCTAGTGTAGGTAAGGACTTTCAGCTGGTGTTGGTGAGGACTATCACTGGTGTTGGTGAGCCAGTGTCACCTTGAGTGAGGTCTGACACACTGACCGCAGACACATCCCTTCCCTTAGGAAAAAACACATAAGAACCATGGTACTCACTCGTCACAGCATATAATATACACTTCAGGAGGGCGTAAAGTGTCTCGTACCATGTCGCGGCGACTACCATTATGGCAGACCCCATTCTCTCTCTCTCTCTCTCTCTCTCTCTCTCTCTCTCTCTCTCTCTCTCTCTCTCTCTCTCTCTCTCTCTCTCTCTCTCTCTCTCTCTCTCTCTCTCTCTCTCTATCTATCTATCTATCTATCTCTTCTCTCTACAGCGACATAAGCAAGACTGGCAAACTTCAAAACAGAAGTAAGAAACATGAATAAAGACTCCTACATATTTTTATGTAGTACATAATTTAGGTCAGCGATACAGTACGTGACCCCAGCATAGAGTCTCCACTTGGTCCACCATGTACGTGACCCCAGCATAGAGTCTCCACTTGGTCCACCATGTACGTGACCCCGGCATAGAGTCTCCACTTGGTCCACCATGTACGTGACCCCGGCATAGAGTCTCCACTTGGTCCACCATGTACGTGACCCCAGCATAGAGTCTCCACTTGGTCCACCATGTACGTGACCCCAGCATAGAGTCTCCACTTGGCCCAACATGTACGTGACCCCGGCATAGAGTCTCCACTTGGTCCACCATGTACGTGACCCCAGCATAGAGTCTCCACTTGGCCCAACATGTACGTGACCCCAGCATAGAGTCTCCACTTGGTCCACCATGTACGTGACCCCGGCATAGAGTCTCCACTTGGTCCACCATGTACGTGACCCCAGCATAGAGTCTCCACTTGGTCCACCATGTACGTGACCCCAGCATAGAGTCTCCACTTGGTCCACCATGTACGTGACCCCAGCATAGAGTCTCCACTTGGCCCAACATGTACGTGACCCCGGCATAGAGTCTCCACTTGGTCCAACATGTACGTGACCCCAGCATAGAGTCTCCACTTGGCCCAACATGTACGTGACCCCGGCATAGAGTCTCCACTTGGTCCACCATGTACGTGACCCCAGCATAGAGTCTCCACTTGGCCCAACATGTACGTGACCCCGGCATAGAGTCTCCACTTGGTCCAACATGTACGTGACCCCAGCATAGAGTCTCCACTTGGCCCAACATGTACGTGACCCCGGCATAGAGTCTCCACTTGGTCCAACATGTACGTGACCCCAGCATAGAGTCTCCACTTGGCCCAACATGTACGTGACCCCGGCATAGAGTCTCCACTTGGTCCAACATGTACGTGACCCCAGCATAGAGTCTCCACTTGGTCCAACATGTACATGACCCCGGCATAGAGTCTCCACTTGGTCCAAAATGTACGTGACCCCGGCATAGAGTCTCCACTTGGTCCAACATGTACGTGACCCTGGCATAGAGTCTCCACTTGGTCCAAAATGTACGTGACCCCGGCATAGAGTCTCCACTTGATCCAACATGTACGTGACCCCAGCATAGAGTCCCCACTTGGTTCAACATGTACGTGACCCCGGCATAGAGTCTCCACTTGGTCCAACATGTACGTGACCCCAGCATAGAGTCCCCACTTGGTCCAACATGTACGTGACCCCAGCATAGAGTCCCCACTTGGTCCAACATGTACGTGACCCCAGCATAGAGTCCCCACTTGGTCCAACATGTACGTGACCCCAGCATAGAGTCTCCACTTGGTTCAACATGTACGTGACCCCAGCATAGTCTCCACTTGGTCCAACATGTACATAACCCTGGCATAGAGTCTCCACTTGGTCCAACATGTACGTGACCCCGGCATAGAGTCCCCACTTGGACCAACATGTACGTGACCCCAGCATAGAGTCTCCACTTGGTCCAACATTTACGTGACCCCAGCATAGAGTCTCCACTTGGTCCAACATGTACGTGACCCCAGCGTAGAGTCTCCACTTGGTCCAACATGTACGTGACCCCAGCATAGAGTCTCCACTTGGTCCAACATGTACGTGACCCCAGCGTAGAGTCTCCACTTGGTCCACCATGTACGTGACCCCAGCATAGAGTCTCCACTTGGTCCAACCTGTACGTGACCCCAGCATAGAGTCTCCACTTGGTCCAACATGTACGTGACCCCAGCATAGAATCTCCACTTGGTCCAACATGTACGTGACCCCAGCGTAGAGTCTCCACTTGGTCCACCATGTACGTGACCCCAGCATAGAGTCTCCACTTGGTCCAACATGTACGTGACCCCAGCATAGAGTCTCCACTTGGTCCAACATGTACGTGACCCCAGTATAGAGTCCCCACTTGGTCCAACATGTACGTGACCCCAGTATAGAGTCCCCACCTGGTCCAACATGTACGTGAACCCAGCATAGAGTCTCCACTTGGTCCAACATGTACGTGACCCCAGTATAGAGTCCCCACCTGGTCCAACATGTACGTGAACCCAGCATAGAGTCTCCACTTGGTCCAACATGTACGTGACCCCAGTATAGAGTCCCCACCTGGTCCAACATGTACGTGAACCCAGCATAGAGTCTCCACTTGGTCCAACATGTACGTGACCCCAGTATAGAATCCCCACCTGGTCCAACATGTTCAGAAAGCTCAAGGTTATGTTTACAACATACACGATCATAACAGGAACTGGTAGGGCAACTAAGGACAGTTAGGAGAGGAATGGCAGAGTATGACAAGTTTTAAGGTAAGTATAACAATGGTTTGCAATACCGACACGTAGATAATTAAGTTTGTATAAATAATTTAGAAAGCCGATAAGTCGATAAATGAGACACTCATGTACAATTTAGGCCTCTTTATTCTGGAAACGTTTCGCCAGCTGGTGGATTCATCAGTCCAATACAGAGAAGAACGGTGGAAGAGGAGGAGGAGGAGTTTGAGGTAATAATCCCTCAGCATCAGCCAAGGGAGTGATTACCTCAAAATCCTCATCTTCTACCGTTCTTCTCTGTATTAGACTGATGAATCCACTGGCTAGCGAAACGTTTTCAGAATAAAGATGCCCAAATGTTACACAAATATCTTATTTATATAATAAAGACACGTGTGCAAGAGTTACGTATCATTATTGCGAAGCTTTATTCTGAAGACTTGTGTGTGAGCGAGACGTTACTGAGCAGAGGTACCTAACTATTGCACATGTTTCTTAATTATCTAGCTTTAGGGTAGTGGAAAAGTAGAATGAATTGCAGAAGAAAGCGATTGAGGAAATTTCAATGCACAGCTTTAAGATAAGGTCCCAGAGGACAAAACCAGTTATGCAGGTCAAAGTAGTCATAGAGTCAGGAGACAAGTCAAGATGGACACAAACGTCAATGGACTAATACTCTGCATGCGCGCAGACGGGAAAGAATTAATAAGGAAGACTTCCTAACCCCATAAAGTGGCAGAATTATAAAAACCATAATATTTTTGAACTCACCAACCGTCTCCTATGAAGGTAGGTGATCCATACAAAGAAAACACATTTACCATCATTCATTAAATATTTAGCTGTCTTGGCAGAAGTACGTCAACATCATTATTCAAACAATCCTCTAAACTGCCACATTCCCATCCTACAGTGTACAAACACTATAATTTCCACCTCCAAGATTAACATCTTCACCCATCTTTTAAAGTGCAGTTACTATAATTCTCACCCCAGGATTAAAGTTCGGCTAAATATATACTGAAAAAAAGGTCTGCCGAAAGAATACAAGAAAGTTTTTTTCAGAGTACTTTTATCTTCCTCCAAGGTTTCCGTGCGGTAACTTGCGAATGCTTCTCAGTAACGGCTTCAAACTTACAAAGCTGACGTATCTACGTGTAGGTTCAAATTTGCTAATTTTGTAAAATTAAAAAATTAAATTATTATTTTTCGTGTGATAATTCGGTTTTGATAATGTATTACTACTGGTGTACAATCTGCCCTGGAAACCATTGTTGTCTTTGCCTCCAGGGTGCCTAGAGCAGTAACAGCATCTCTACGGATTAAGCCAACCTAGTTTAGAATTGTGGTTAGTCTCATGTTTTCATTGTTCATACTCTAGTTCCTGCTGTGTTTCTTGAGAGTGTTCATCTAAAACTTATGGGCCTATTTAGGTGTTAAGCTACAGTTGCTAAATTTCTCGAGTGTGTTGAGCTAATGTTCCCAAGCTTCTTGAAGGTGTGGATCAGCAACACCGCATTTCTTGGAAGTACTTAATTTTAGTTGCTAGGTCACTTGAGCTGCAGTATCTTCGTCTCTTTGTGTGTGAGGTACAGGCACTATTTATGCCTCTTGTGTTAAGGTACAGGCACTATTTATGCTTCTTGTGTTAAGGTACAGGCACTATTTATGCCTCTTGTGTTAAGGTACAGGCACTATTTATGCCTCTTGTGTTAAGGTACAGGCACTATTTATGCTTCTTGTGTTGAGGTACAGGCACTATGCCTCGTGTGTGAGGTACAGGCACTATTCCTTTTGTGTTGAGGTACATGCATTATGCCTCTTGTGCGCGTTAAAGCACTATTTATGTATCTTGCGTGTATTAAGGTACAGGTAGTGGGGTTATGCAGGGAGGGACACCTCTATCGAATCACGCAGGGAGCGAAGCACAGTTTTTTACAGGGTGAACCGGTTAGCCATCGGAAGGCCTTCATTAAATTATCAAAAGCGCCAGAGAGGGTCATCGTGTGACTAAGACCAACGTCGCCATAACTTTTCTTATGTTCCTGATAAAATAACGCCACCACAGTCGAGTTAATGATCAGAAGCTGGTTCTTAAAAACGTTGCAAATAATTTTTCCAATGATCATTTGTTAATATACATTAAGGAATTACTTTAGAAAGATATTCTTACATCTCGAAATTTCGTTTTGATTCAAAGATCAGATCAGGAAAATAATAGAAACACCAGAAATTTGAGAACATGCAGAAAGCTCTGACCAGGTCACAGGAAAATTTCCCTGGCGCATGTTAAGATGGATCATTAGCATTATATTCAGGGGGAAGAGAAAAAGTCGTAGGAGCCAAACAGCGCCTGAGAAATGAAGGATAATCAGGCTTGATTGGAGGACGAGGTCTCTTCAATTTCTTGGATCAAGATTCTTTCACCATCATCAAGAGATATATGGATATATATTACTACGTGTTATATTCTGCTTTTGGCTCACGACTCGTAATTTTGGTGTAGTTTTATATATAAAACAAAATAACTGGGAGTCAGCTTCATGTGCAGGTCAAGCTTGGTAATGAAAGGTCAGGCTAGGTCAGCTGTCAAGATCTAGACTGAGGCGAAGTTCATTACATAAAAGTTGCATCAGTGTAATCTAACTGTTATTTACTGTTGTTTTATTTTATTAATATAAATTTCTAATTTTAACACTAAATAAATTTAATCCATATATAATACTTATTTAGTTATGTAATGTGTATTATTTACAACTTTCTTGCAGTACTAACATTATGGCACTTTCGTACTACATAACCTTGCAATTTATGCTTAATAACCTCGCATACACAACATTTAACAAGGCAACAGCTACAGCGTTTATTTTGAGATCAAGTTCCTGAATACATTGTGTGCCACTGTAGTTATTTTAACTACCACCTGCAGAATAGCTATATAGAGAAATAAAAAAAATCAATCGACGGTGTTGACGCAAACCTCGAGGGCACAAACATGTTTAGATATTGTACAGTGAGTGTGGAAGAAACCGTGGGTACGTTACCTGTTGTACGTATGTGGAGGAGACAGCACCGTTACCGCAGTGTGGAAGATCTCTACCAAGAATGATAGTCGTACTTAGCCCACCATCACTAGTTTCTCTTGGAGGTAGTAATATCACGCAACACGGCAGGGAGAGAGAGAGGGGGGGGAGGGGAGATACACATGTAACGGCAACCACAGATACACAGTTTCATTCAGGTTAAATTTACAGATTGTGTTACATATTAACATTTTAGGCTCATTGCCACTTGTTACTATCAGTTAAAAATCAGTATCGTTGTCAGCATATCATGAAAAGAGATAAGGTAAAGATACAAAGTACCATTGCGGAGAATCAAGGAGGATTTAGATGAATGTTGTGTGTAAGAAGCTATATATTGCAATTATGAACTTGGAAACTGCATGTGAGAGGGTTGTTAGAGGTGCGATATGGCCGGTGTTGCAAACGTGTATGTACAGTAGCAGTTGGCAGGTTGTTACTGTACAGATTTGTTTGGTTTAGTAAGAGTGAGGTTTATTAAATTATATAGAAGAGAATGGTATTTTTTTCGGTATAAATGATCATTAGACTGGTGTGTGTGGTATCACCTTTGTTGTTTGTTTGTAGATAGAATTTGTAAAATAATTAAATGCTAGAGGGATGAAAGACACTTGCTAGAAAATAAAGAATTTGTTATTATGCATAAGCTGTCACAGTTGCTATTCGCTGATGACGTGGTGCTTTTGGGAGAGTCGGAAGAAAGATACAGAAGTTAGAGAAGAAAGGAAAGGTGTGTTAAAGAAGGAGGTTTATAGTGATCACAGGAAGTGCAAGGCGATGACGACGAGACTAAGAAGTCTAGGTAATGAAGGATTAAACGTCAGACTGAAAGGAAGGAGTGTAGAGGAAGTGAATTTATTAAGATATTTGCACCTCCATATACCTAAATATTTGTCTGTGGAAGACTTAAATCACAGAATAAATTAGGAAAAGATTGCAAGAATGTTATTCTGTAAAAAAGAATATACACAAATAACTCGCACATAAAAGAGAGAAGCTTACGACGACGTTTCGGTCCGACTTGGACCATTGACAAAGTCACACTGTGACACTGTCACAGTGTGACTTTGTCAATGGTCCAAGTCGGACCGAAATGTCGTCGTAAGCTTCTCTCTTTTATGTGCGGGTTATTTGTGTATCGTTCCAGTCACGGTATTGTGCCATTTTTGTTATTTATTTAAAAAAGAATATGTTTGTCAGTGAATAAATAAAAGGGAAAAATGTGTGGGTAGCGAGTATAGTGGTGCCACTATACAAGATAAGCAATTAAACATACGTGCAACACTTGGGTACCTTTATTTGAAGACGTTTCTCCAACCAGTGGCTTTTTCAATTTAACAGAGTTCACATATGAAGATAATATATGAGTCCCTCAGCCTTGTGGAACCGTACACAGAAGACAGTGGAAGATGAGGGAATCAACCCTTCAACCTACATAACGATGTTCAGAATCTTAGTCTTGTTGAATCCGAAGCACAGGCAGGATGATGGCCTTTTTATGTACTAAAGTCAGATGAGGTTATGATACTTGTCTGACACAGCAGTAACATGGACTCTTGCTACAGAGGATATCTCCTATAATCTGCGGTATTTGCTAAACGTGGCCTGGTGGCCAAAGCTCTCTCCTCACACAACGAGTGTCCGGGTTCGATTCCCGGCTAGGGTAGAAACATTGGGCGCGTTTCTTTACACCGGTTGTTTATGTTCATCCATCAGAAAATGGGTACCTGGGTGTTAGTCGACTGGTGTGGGTCGCATCCCGGGAAAAACTGACCTAATCTTTCCGAAATGCTCTGCATAACAACCGGCTTTATGTATAGTATTATGTCGTTGATGTCAGCTAGGACTGTACACCTTGTACATGTACTTGTAGAAATAAAGATATTATTAACTCTCGAACATCACCTACTGCCACAAGTGAGTCCCGCCCATAATGTGACGATGACTTTACTGCTACACCTCAACTGACTTCAGTATAAAAGAATTCGTCTTTTTTTTCCTGTACTTCTGATTCGAAGATAATGAGCACCACTTCTCAGGGTTTGGGACTGATTACCTCATTTTCCACTTTGTTCGTATATTTTTACTGATTTAAAAAAAAAAGCACTGGATGGCGAAACGTCTTCAAATAAACATATGCAGGTGTTGCACAAGTGTTTAATTCCTCATGGAGTAAACGAGATAGACGAATTTGTAGTGGTATAAAGGGTATAATTCAGAGAGGTAGATGGTAGAGCAGCTTAGAAAGGTTGTTGCAAGGTAAATTGATCAAGATGTATAAGTCTGGGTTGGATACAAGGTGTGTGAGACATAATAAAAGGTAGAAACTGGAGCATCCAGCAAGTATGTGTCAGCATGTTAGAAGGCAGCAAGTACAGATAATTTCTTTTTTGGGGGGATTTAACGTGCTGTTGGAGTATGAGAATTGTAATATATCTTGGAAGGAACTCATAGAAATAGTTAACTGTATTTGCATTCAGGAGGTGGAAAATACGGTAAATGTACTTTGAAAGATGGGTAGGCAGGGTGAGGATTGGCCAATCATTTGGATTGTGATGTCCTTCTTTTAATGAAAAAATCAAGAATGATTGATAACGAATGTGATTTTCTTCTTTGAGTCACCCTACATTGGTGAGAAATTGCTGACGTATTAAAAAAATTACAATTGGACAATTAAATACACTGTAGATAAATGGTTCAGAGAACCGACAAGTTGATAAATTAGACACATGTGCAACACTTGGGTATCTTTAATGAGGAAGCGTTTCGCCACACAGTGGCTTCATCAGTCCATACAAAATAGAATGGTGAAGAACAGGAGGAGTTTGAGGTAATCAGTCCCTCAGCCTTGAGTCGATGTAATCAGTCCATCAATCTTGAAAGGAATACAGCATATGGGCGAAGAAGTGGCTTATATACTGTAGACAGGTGAGGTGAAGCAGTCGTACGTGGTATCACACATGACAAATCCAAATGTGGAAGTAGCTCATGCCTAAGGCGATAAATGACATGCCCATGCACTCTGCCCCAGGCCCAGACTCATGGAACTCCGTGTTCATCAAGAACTGCTAGAAGCCCCTGTCATGTGCTTTTAACATCCTATGGAGAGGGAGCATGGACACAGGGGTTGTCCCACAGTTACTAAACACAACAGACATAGCCCCACTCCACAAAGGGGGCAGTAAAGCAATATCAAAGAACTACAGACCGATAGTGCTAACATCCCATATCATAAAAATCTTTGAAAGGGTTCCAAGAAGCAAGATCGCCACCCATCTAGATACCCATCAGTTACACAACCCAGGGCAACATGAGTTTAGAGCAGGTCGCTCCTGCCTCTCCCAACTACTGGACCACGATAACAAGATCCTGGATGCTCTAGAAGACAAACAAAAGACAGATGTAGTATACACAGACTTTGCAAAAGCCTTTGACAACTAGTTCAGTTATTAAAACTTTGGGGGCCCAGTCCCTGGACCCATTATGTACCTCTGTAATCTGTTAATACCTTTGTAACTTGTCATGATTATGACCAGATCTACCTGGAGTTCATTACCTTTGTAACTTGCTCAGCTATCAAAACTTTGGGGTCCAGTCCCTGGACCCATTATGTACCGCTGTAATCTTTAGACTACCGCCCACAGGATGGGTATGGGGTGCATAATAAACATATTAAACTAACAAATGTGACCATGGTGTAATGGCGCACAAAATGCGTGATAAAGGAATAACAAGAAAAGTTGGTAGATAGATCTATAATTTCCTAACAAATAGAACACAAAGAGTAGTAGTAAACAGAGTAAAGTCTGAGGCGGCTACGGTGAAAAGCTCTGTTCCACAGGCACAGTACTCGTTCCCATCCTGTTCCTCATCATCATATCTGACATAGACAGGGATGTAAGCCACAGCACCGTGTCTTCCTTTACTGATGACACCCGAATTTGCATGGCAGTGTCCTCCATTGAAGACACTGCAAAATTCCAGGCGGGAATCAACGAAATCTTTAAATGGGCTGCAGAAAACAATATGAAGTTCAATGATGAGAAATTTCAATTACTCCGATATGGAAAACGTGAGGAAATTAAAACTATATCGAGGTATAAAACAAATTCCAACCACAAATAGAACGAAAAACTAATGAATAAAACCTGGGAGTGATAATGCCAGAGGATTTCACCTTCGAAGACCATAACATTGTATCAATTGTATCTACTAGAAAAATGACAAGATGGATAATGAGAACCTTCAAAACTAGGGATGCGAAGCCCATGATGACACTCTTCAGGTCTCTTGTTCTATCTGGGCTGGAATGTTGCTGCACACTAACAGCACCTTTCAAGGCAGGTGAAATTGCTGACCTAGAAAATGTACACAGAACCTTCACGGCGCGCATAACGGAGATAAAACACCTCAGTTACTGGGAACGTTTGAAGTCCCTCAACCTGTACTCCCTAGAATGCAGGCAGGAAACATACATGATTATATACACTTGGAAAATCCTAGAGGGATTAGTACCAAACTTGCGCACGAAAATCACTCCTTATGAAAGCAAAAGACTCGGCAAATGATGCAACATCCCCCCCAATGAAAAGCAGGGGTGCCACTAGCACGATAAGAAACAACACAGTAAGTATGAGGGGGCCCAAGACTGTTTAACTGCCTCCCAGCATACATAATGGGGATTACCAATAGACCCCTGGCTGTCTTCAAGAAGACGCTGGACAGTCACCTAAAATCAGTACCTGACCAGCCGGGGTGTGGTTCGTACGTCGGGTTGCGTGCGGCCAACAGCAACAGCCTGGTTGATCAGGCCATGATCCACCATGAGGCTAGTCACAGACCGGGCGGCGGGGGCGTTGACCCCTGAAACCCTCTCCAGGTAAAGATTAGGCAAGTGAAGAATTCCCTGTATTAAAATCCCAAGATGTTGCTGTGTCTGACAGGAATGTTTGGACTGATTATATCGACTCAAGGCTGAGGGACTGATTACCTCAAACTCCTCCTGTTCTTCACCATTCTCCTTTGTATGGACTGATGAAGCCGCTATGTGGCGAAACGTTTCCTCATTAAAGATACCCAAGTGTTGCACATGTGTTTAATTTATCAACTTGTCGGTTTTCTGAACCATTTATCTACATTTCTGTCAGACACAGCAACATCTCGGGATCTTAAAACAGGGAATTCTTCACTTGCCCAACGTTAAGGCATGACCTACTTCCACGTTTGGATTTGTCAAGTTTGATACCACCTACAACTCTTTCACCTCTACATCTGTCTACAGTATATAAGCCACTTCTTCGCCCATATGCTGTATTCCTTTCAAAGGACCCCAATGGAAATAAGTCACTCTGTCTGACTTTTTTGGGTTATCCCAGGTTCTCTACACATATGCTGCTATGTATGATAATTCTATGTAACTGTATTTGTGTATACCTGAATAAACTTACTTACTTACTTACTAATTGATGGATTGACCACATCGACTCAAGGCTGAGGAACTGATTACCTCAAACTCCTCCTGTTCTTCACCATTCTCCTTTGTTTGGACTGATGAAGCCACTGTGTGGCGATACGCTTCCTCATTAAAGATACCCACTTCTTGCACATGTGTTAAATACACTAACTGTTTTAGCTTTGATATGAATTCAGTTGATATATTACAAAATTTAGCCCTTTCATTTTAATAAAGGTTTGAGTAGAGGTTCCAACGAACACAAGAAATTTCGAAAAGGTATGTGTTAGTAGATTGAGACACTTATGCAACATATGGGAATCTTTCTTATGTTGCATAAGTGTCTCAATCTTCAACTTGTCGGTTTTCAAAACCATTTATCACATCTGTCAGACACTGCAACATCATGGGATCTTGATACAAAGCATTCTTCAACACTTCTCCAACCTTTAGACGAAGACCTACTTACACTAGTGGATGTTTCCACTGTGATCTCGCCTCCTCCTGCTTCGACTCGCCTGACTACAGTATATAAGCCACTTCTCTGGCCCTATGCTGTATTTTCTACAAGATGGATGGATTCCAGGCTGAGGAACCGATTACCTCAAATTCCTCCTCTGCTTACACCTTTCTGCTTTGTATTGAACTGTTGAAGCCACTGTGTGGCGAAACGTTTCTTCAATAAAGATTCCCATATGCTGCATAAGTGTCTCAATCTTCAACTTGTTGGTTTTCAAAACCATTTATTATACAGTGTTATACCTGTGTTCTGCTCCAGTTTACTCAGAGAATATTCTAGATCAGCAACATCATTACAACATCATAACATTGTATCAATCGCATCTGCTAGAAAAATGACAGGATGGATAATGAGAACCTTCAAAACTAGGGAGGCCAAGCCCATGATGACACTCTTCAGGTCACTTGTTCTATCTAGGCTGGAATATTGCTGCACTCTAACAGCACCTTTCAAGGCAGGTGAAATTGCCGACCTAGAAAATGTACAGAGAACTTTCACGGCGCGCATAACGGAGATAAAACACCTCAATTACTGGGAGCGCTTGAGGTTTCTAAACCTGTATTCCCTGGAACGCAGGAGGGAGAGATACATGATTATATACACCTGGAAAATCCTAGAGGGACTAGTACCGAACTTGCACACGAAAATCACTCACTACGAAAGCAAAAGACTTGGCAGACGATGCACCATCCCCCCAATGAAAAGCAGGGGTGTCACTAGCACGTTAAGAGACCATACAATAAGTGTCAGGGGCCCGAGACTGTTCAACTGCCTCCCAGCACACATAAGGGGGATTACCAACAGACCCCTGGCAGTCTTCAAGCTGGCACTGGACAAGCACCTAAAGTCAGTTCCTGATCAGCCGGGCTGTGGCTCGTACGTTGGTTTGCGTGCAGCCAGCAGCAACAGCCTGGTTGATCAGGCGCTGATCCACCAGGAGGCCTGGTCACAGACCGGGCCGCGGGGGCGTTGACCCCCGAAACTCTCTCCAGGTAAACTCCAGGTATAGTGTTTTGAAAATGTGGAGTGAACAGTAGTTAGTATGAATGGAATTAATAAGTTTTTGATGACTAACAGCTACCTGATGTTACATAACTGGTTTGAAGTGTGTAGCCTGTTGTTAGTGGATCTCATATATTGGATATAGGTAAACGAGAGAAAAAGTTGTGTTAGTATCGCAGAGCGGGGAATACACTAGCAAATTTTAGACAGCATCATTCCGTTTTTTATTCTTTTTGATGTGTTGGATATGATCATTAAATTTCAGTTTGTTGTCCTAGCCCTAAGGCCTAGAAATTTTCCCTCCTCTTTTTTCACTCTTCGGTTTCATTAATTCTGATATCACTCTGGAGACATTGTTTGTCCCTAAAAGTTATATTGATTTTTTTTAAGACTAGGAGTGTACATTTTTTAGGGCACCATTAATTGTTTTTTAATATCAAAGGTTGGAGCATGATAAGGTGTAGGTTGTGTCATCATACAGGAGTACAAGTTTCAGATGTTGAGTAGCATTTAGTAGGTCATTGAGAAAGGAGAATAAGAGAAGACAGCCCAGGATGTTACACTTGGAGACATCTAAATTCAATTTAATTGAAAAAATATCATTAACGACCACTTGCTGTTTATTGTTACTGAGGTATGATTAAAAGTACATGAATGTGTGCCCTCAAGGTCCTTAGTTGCTTAGCTTCGGTAGAAAAATATTGTGCTAAATAATATCATAACTTTTGCAAACCAATAAATAGTCCAATAGGATACACATTTATCTCTCAATTCATATTGACAAGGAGCAAGCATATAGTGTTTGGTGGCCCGGTGGCCTGGTGGCTAAAGCTCCCGCTTCACACACGGAGGGCCCGGGTTCGATTCCCGGCGGGTGGAAACATTTCGACACGTTTCCTTACACCTGTTGTCCTGTTCACCTAGCAGCAAATAGGTACCTGGGTGTTAGTCGACTGGTGTGGGTCGCATCCTGGGGGACAAGATTAAGGACCCCAATGGAAATAAGTTAGACAGTCCTAGATGACGCACTGACTTTCCTGGGTTATCCTGGGTGGCTAACCCTCCGGGGTTAAAAATCCGAACGAAATCTTATCTTATCTTATCTTATCTTACATGTACACTTTGCAACTTCTTGAAGTAATTTTGATAGTATTGGTAGATTAAGTAATGGTCTGCGGTTGTTAACATCAGTTGGATCACAACCTTTGTGGATTTGAGTTATCCAGGATTTTTTTGAGAACGTCTGGGAAAGGTATACCTTCAAGTGATTTGTTGAAAATTATCTCAGTAGCTAAAGATCATACTTTTGCAGTTTTTTTTTGTTTGTTTTTTACAGAATATTAGGTATTCAGGCTATTCAACTAGCTGTTTTTCTCATTGGTTTTATTATTGTGATTATTTCCGAGAGGGTGACAAAGGGAAATACAGAGTGAGGGTAATTGTCTGTTACACGGGGTATTAAGCTTCAGGTGCTAGGCATCTTGAGGGTGCTGAGTTAAAGCTCCTGGGCTTCTTGAAGGTGTTGATCTCCAGGACCTCTTGAGAGAATAAATTCAGCTATTGCTCCCGTGACTCTTGAAGAAGTTGAACTGCAGCTCCTTTGCCTCTAGGATTTTAAGGTACTCTGCCTCTTGGGTGCATTAAGATACTGGGGGCTGGAGTTACGCAGTACTAATGATGCTTCACCTGGATGTCGCAGCGACCGAAACGCATTTAGTTTTGTATGTAAGAGTATGTAAGACTTCACGGGGGTCATTAAGGCTGCCTGTCACCTGTATACCACCAGCCAAAGATACTATAATTCCAAGGAGAGTATGGGATCATATGCAGTGATTCGTACGGTTATATACACTGTGTAGAGAGGGGGACAGCCTGCATAGGTCACCATTGACATTTTGTCAGGTTTGGGGTTTTGTCATATGCATCTATCTTGTCTGTAAAGCTTTTAAATAAAAAAAAGGGTGAATGTAGGTTTTAAATATTCGATGTTTTTAGTGAATGCTGAATGGGACAGCATTAACGGTTGCCTCTTTTGTTTCCCATAGTACATAAAGACATGTATGTTTTTTTGGAGCTTAGCGTTTTGTTTATAATAAATTGGAGGTGTTCTTTGTCTTTTATGTCATTAGGAATGTTAATAGGTGGGGTGAATTTCCTTGAGGTGGATATAGCCGGGGAGAGGGGGGGGAGGGGGGCAGCGTATGCACTTGTATTTCTTGTTGTGTGACATAATTATGTATTAGGTATATCGAGTAATATATTATATCTCTGGTGTGCCGACGCATGTTGTACTGTTCTGGTGTAGCGTGCAGGAGGTGGGATTATATTCAGTTATTCTGTAAGTGTTTGTAATCTGTTTAGAGAGGTGGGGAGAGCCAGTATATGTCACTATTGGCATTTTGTCATGTTATATGGTTTTTAACATGCATGTACCACTTAATATTTGCATTTATAACTCATTACAATTGTGACCAGGTGTGGACGTATCAGTGGTTCATTACTTTGTAATTTGTTCATGACTGTAACCATGTATAGGAGTGAGGCTGATTCATTACCTCTGTAACTTGCCATGATTGTGACCAGATCTACCTGGAGTTCATAACCTTTGTAACTAGTTCAGCTATCATAACTTTGGGGTCCAGTCCCTGGACCCATTATGTACCTTTGTAATCTTTTGACTACCGCCCACAGGATGGGTATGGGGTGCATAATAAACATATTAAACTAAACTGTGTGTGTGTGTGTGTGTGTGTGTGTGTGTGTGTGTGTGTGTGTGTGTGTGTGTGTGTGTGTGTGTGTGTGTGTGTGTGTGTGTGTGTGTGTGTGCGTGTGTGTGTGTACTCACCTAATTGTGGTTGCAGGGGTCGATACTCAGCTCCTGGCCCCGTTGTTAGGTAAGACACATATGCAACAGTTAGACAACTTTATTCCGAAACGTTTCGCCTACACAGTAGGCTTCTTCAGTCGAATACAGAAAGTAGGCAGGAACAGTAGAGATGTGAAGACGATGTAATCAGTCCATCACCCTTGTAGTCGTAGAATTTGAGGTTGTCAGTCCCTCGGCCTGGAGAAGTTCAGTTCCATAGTCAGGAACTATCTGAAGATCAAGCGACAGTGCGGAGACTTAAATACTGTCGGAAGGAGAGGTGCAGAGTAGTAGTAGTAGTAGTAGTAGTGAGAATGTAGTGAGAGGTCATGTCCCTCTCAGATCCAACACTTCTCACTTGAAAAGCTTGTCCAAGGTGTTTTCTGTACCAAGATGCCATGTTCATCCTGGCCCCGCCTCTTCACTGATCGCTACTGGATCCTCTCTCTCTCTGCTTCCTGAGCTTTGTCATACCTCTTCTTAAAACTATGTATGGTTCCTGCCTCCACTACTTCACTTGCTAGGCTATTCCACTTGTTGACAACTCTATGACTGAAGAAATACTTCCTAACGTCCCTGTGACTCGTCTGAGTCTTCAGCTTCCAGTTGTGACCCCTTGTCCCTGTGTCCCCTCTCTGGAACATCCTATCTCTGTCCACCTTGTCTATTCCCCGCAGTGTCTTGTATGTCGTTATCATGTCTCCCCTGACCCTTCTGTCCTCCAGTGTCGTCAGTCCGATTTCCCTTAACCTTTCCTCGTACGACATTCCCTTGAGCTCTGGGACTAGCCTTGTTGCAAACCTTTGTACTTTCTCTAACTTCCTGACGTGCTTGACCAGGTGTGGGTTCCAGACTGGTGCTGCATACTCCAGTATGGGCCTAACATACACAGTGTACAGTGTCTTGAACGATTCCTTATTAAGGTATCGGAACGCTATTCTCAGGTTTGCCAGGCGCCCGTATGCTGCAGCGGTTATTTGGTTGATGTGTGCCTCCGGTGATGTGCTCGGTGTTATGGTCACCCCAAGGTCTTTCTCCCTGAGTGAGGTCTGTAGTCTTTGTCCACCTAGCCTATACTCTGTCTGCGGTCTTCTTTGCCCCTCCCCAATCTTCATGACTTTGCATTTGGCTGGATTGAATTCGAGAAGCCAGTTGCTGGACCACATGTCCAGCCTGTCCAGGTCTCTTTGCAGTCCTGCCTCATCCTCGTCCGATTTAATTCTTCTCATCAACTTCACGTCATCTGCGAACAGGGACACTTCAGAGTCTATTCCTTCCATCATGTTGTTCACATATATCGAAAATAGCACTGGTCCTAGAACTGACCCCTGTGGAACCCCGCTCGTAACAGGCTCCCACTGTGATACCTCTTCACGTACCATGACTCGTTGCTGCCTCCCTGTCAGGTATTCCCTTATCCATTGCAATGCCCTCCCTTTTACGTGCACCTGATCCTCCAGCTTCTGCACTAATCTCTTGTGGGGAACTGTGTCAAAGGCCTTCCTGCAGTCTAGGAAAACGCAATCTACCCACCCCTCTCTCTCGTGTCTTACTTCTGTTACCTTGTCATAAAACTCCAGGAGGTTTGTGATACAAGATTTGCCTTCCATGAACCCATGCTGGTTTTCATTTATAATCTTGTTCCTTTCCAGGTGTTCGACCACTCTCCTCCTGATAATCTTCTCCATGACTTTGCACACAATACATGTCAGAGACACAGGTCTGTAGTTTAGTGCCTCGTTTCTGTTTCCTTTCTTAAATATGGGGACTAAATTAGCTGTCTTCCATTTCTCAGGTAGTTGCCCAGTTTCAAGGGATGTGTTGAAGATTGTGGTTAGAGGCACGCACAGCATCTCTGCTCCTTCTCTAAGGACCCATGGGGAGATGTTGTCCGGTCCCATCGCCTTTGAGGTGTCAAGGTCACTTAAGAGCTTCTTCACCTCCTCCTCAGTTGTTCATATGTCATCCAACACTTGTTGGTATATTCCCTCTTGATGCTCCCTTCTGTGCTGTCTTCCCACAGCCCTTCCTGTCTCTACTGTAAAAACTTCCTTAAATCTCCTGTTCAGCTCCTCACATACCTCCTGATCATTTCTTGTGAGTTCTCCACCTTCTGTCCTTAATCTGATCACCTGGTCTTTGACTGTTGTCTTCCTCCTGATGTGGCTATACAACAGTTTCGGGTCAGTCTTGATTCTCGATGCTATGTCATTTTCATACTGTCGCTGGGCCTCCCTCCTTACCTGTGCGTACTCATTCCTGGCTCTGCGACTGATCTCCCTATTTTCGTGTGTTCTCTGCCTTCTGTACTTTTTCCATTCTCTATTGCATTTTGTTTTTGCCTCCTTACACCGTCGGGTAAACCAGGGGCTCATTCTGGTCTTCCCGTTGTTACTGTTGCCCTTGAGAATAAACCTTTCCACTGCCTCCTTGCATTTTGCTGTTACATATTCCATCATTTCATTTACTGGCTTTCCTGCCAGTTCTCTGTCCCACTGGACCTCCCGCAGGAAGTTCTTCAACCCTATGTAGTCCCCTCTTTTATAGTCAGGCTTTTCCCATTCAACTCCTGTTATTCTCTCCACTTGCAGCTCTACTATGTATTCAAAGCACAGAACCACGTGGTCGCTAGCTCCTAGGGGACTCTCATACTTGATGTCCTCAATATCTGAGCTGCCCAGGGTGAACACAAGGTCCAATCTTGCTGGTTCATCCTCCCCTCTCACTCTGGTAGTGTCCTTAACGTGTTGGTGCATGAGGTTTTCCAGCACAACGTCCAACATCCTGGCTCTCCATGTTTCGGGACCCCCATGTGGCTCCAGGTTTTCCCAGTCAATCTCCCTGTGGTTGAAATCCCCCATAACCAGCAACTTTGCTCTGCTGGAGTGAGCTCTTCTTGCCACCTCAGCAAGTGTGTCCACCATTGCTCTGTTGCTCTCTTCATATTCCTCTCTTGGCCCCCTGCAGTTCTGTGGTGGATTATACATCACTGCAATGACCACTTTGTGTTCCCCAGACTGAAGTGTACCTGCTATGTAGTCTCTTTCTCCCGTCTCATCTATTCCTTCCATTTTCTCGAATTTCCATCTGTTTTTTACGAGCAGAGCAACCCCACCTCCCCCCCTGCCCCTTCTATCTTTCCTCATGATCTGGTATCCTGGTGGGAAGATTGCATCTGTTATTGTCTCCATGAGTTTTGTTTCTGTAACTGCTATGATGTCTGGGGACTTCTCATTGATTCTTTCTTGCCATTCCTCATGTTTATTCGTTAATCCATCTGCATTTGTGTACCAAACCTTCAACTTCTGTTCTAATACTGTAACTGTGGTGCGGGGGGGGGTGGAAACAGAGGGATCGGTGTGTGATGGTTGGTTTGGATTGTTCAGTTGCCTTGGGGGTGTCGTGGCTGGAGTCCTTCTGCAGGTGTTTCTGGGGGGTGCGCTTGTCCTTCCATTTGATCCTGGATTATTCTGCCTCCTTTTTCATTTCCTCCCATTTCTCCTTTCGTTTATGAAATCTCTCTTTCATTGTCTTCCTTTCGTCCTGTGTTCTGTCTCGATCGAGGTACACACTCATGAACTCCTGCTTGCCTCTCAGCCGTGCTTTCTCCTGCAGGATCATGGTTCGGGTTGATTCTGCCTTGAAAATTACTTTGAGAGGCCGATTCCTTTTCTTTGTGAACCACCCAATTCTCCGAAAATTTGCCACCTGGGTCATGTCCCCCTCGCCTATCACCTTCATGATATCTTCAATCGCTTTTTTCTCCTCCTGCTTTCTTTCATCATAAGTTTCCCCTTTAGCTTCGTCTAGCCCATAGACAAACACGGATCTTTCCCTTTCCACCTCCCACTGTGACTCCCATTGCATCCTCTGATGTGTTTTAGTTCCTTCCTGTGGAGTGTTCCTTCCTTCAGTCCCTTCCCTAGTTATTGCCCCTATGCTTCTTGGTTTATCCTTCCTGCTCACCTGCTCCTGGCCCCCACAGGTATCTCGTAAGGTCCTTGCACATGTCCTAGTTCCTTCAATGTCTTCCAACCTCTCATTCTGTCCTAGTGTGCTCCCTGTCTTTGTTTTGGCCCCATGTGGGTTTGACAGGACCTCTGCATACAGTTTAGTTTCCATGCTTCCTTCAGACCTGTTGTCTGTGTTTGATGTAGCCATTGCCGATGCTATTTCTGTAATATCTTTGTCTCTGTGCTGTTTCAGATGTCTCA